>NC_069379.1:34557727-34860757 GCF_021730395.1 Mercenaria mercenaria
CATTCAGGTATGTAGATACACACACAATAGGTCGGTAATTATACTTAATAATAATCAGTTTCTTCCCTTTTCACCATGTATTACACAGAAATGCAGTTACATACATACTATAACGAAAGAGCTAACTAGTCAGTTTACTTCCCCTTTACCGTGCATTAGTTTATACCCCCTTTACCATGCAATATTCAGACATGCAGATACATGCATACTAAGGGGGAAAGACCTATCTATTCGATTTACCCCAACCCCCATTTCACCTTGTATTGATCAGACATGCAGAAACATGCATACTAGGGGAAAGAAATCATTTTGTCAGTTTCTTCTCTTTTTTCCATCTATTACTCAGGTATTTAAATATAAACATAATATTATTTAAAAGAAATAACTTGTCAGTTTCCCCCTTCAGCTTTGTTTCTTGTCTCCGCATTATTTGTACGATAACTTTAATGGAAAAAAACAGAGCTTTTCATATTTTTGTTTGCTTTGTCTGCAACAGTCAGCTGTTTAGTCGATAATGAAAGGCCTAAAACATAACACGTTTTCTTGTCAGTTTCTGACTTGATGTTTATTTGACCAAATTCACTACTTCCCAAATATTCTATAGAATTGCATTCGTTCTCCAGTTCTAATAAGTCCCAGACATGTTTCTCTTGCAAGGGTGGTATCTACTTCAGTGGTTGGAATATATAGTCCTGTCCTTGATATAATTTCTTGTCGAAATCTCGTATATTCTCTCATGGTAATCTAAAATACGTTTCGCTGCACGTTTTCCTTTAACGAAGAGCGAGTTGTATTTCTTGTCCCTATTATAAAAAAAAACTCTTTGAAATTATTATAGTTTACCAAAATTCTGTGAAAGAGTCACTTTAAAACATCTGACACTAAAAGATATCAAATGTATTAATATAATTATTTACGTTAAGTTCAAATATTGATTTAGACAAGTTGTGTTAAGGATACATACATGTCAGTCAGGCGTAATGTTATCATATAGTTTTAATAACTTTATTACTTTCATGACAAAAATATATATAAAACGATTTCTTTTCATTTTTAGCTAGACTGTTCATAGTTGTGATTCCTTGTCACTGCACTCCCGCTCACTGACTTCTATCAATATGTAAAACCTTACATAATATTTAAGTTATGCTTCACATAAGGTTTCCAAAAAGGGGACATAATTCAAAAATGTAAATGGTCCCTTAATACTGCACTTCCTCTTAATGAGCTCTACCAATGTGTAAATAAAAAAATGGTACTTTCAATACTTTTGAGCTATCCTCCGGAAAACAAGTGTGATGAACTGACGGGCGGACGGGTGGATGGACAAATGACAAGGTGGCGACTATATGATCCCACATTCGGGGAGCACAAAATGGCGGATGCGTTTAAAAAGGAGGGATGGTAGAGATATTCGTGGGAAGAATAAAAAGAAGGGTTAAATATTCAATAGGGAAATTCATGTTCCAAACCCGCAACCTTGGCCACAGCAGTGTAAGTACGGACGCGTATAAAACCAAAACACGCACGGACGCACGGACGCACAACAAAACAAAAAGACACATAGGGGAAAAACAAACGAACACAGAAGGGCATCACTCATGTATGACCGATGGAAGAATCACTAGTTGGGACCTCCGACGGGTGTACCTCACACATAGTAAAAAGTTGAGGGGAGCATTTGGACTTATACTTCCGGTGAAATGTAAAGCAACTGAATTTTAGTACATTTTAGGTTGAACTTTCTGTTACTTTTTTATAACAAATTAGTTCTTCCAAGTATTTGTAATTTTATGAAATTCGTAGAATTGCTACTATTTTGAGCATAAAGACTATCCATGCAGTGATCAAAACAAAATCAATGAACTCATTGTATAACTTTGCTTTAAAATGTTCAACTACAGTAATTTCTTACGGCAAAATAATAGGATCGATTACTGTGCTTTTGTTGAACGATTCTGATATATTGAATATATTACATTGACGTGTAGAGCAATGGTCAAAATACAAGATCATATTGCATATATTTTTCATAAGGTTTAACAATATAATAATTGGCAAGCATTTGATATAATCTGAAGTTACGCGAATCGGGATACTCTTTATTTCGAGTTCATAAAGAAATATATATTTGAACAAGTCAAACGTGTACATCTTCAGCTTACATTATAAGGCAAATACCACATTTGTGATGAATTATATTTTCCATCTATGTGCCATTAATTTCGAGTAATCGTAAAATGTACATTGTTAACATTACAGGCAGTATACGATTTTATATGAACAAATGGCTGTACCAGAATGAACTGTTTTATCTGATACTTTACATTTCGGAACATTATTGCTGCTATTTGGATAACTTAAGTGTCTAATAGTAATTGCAAGTGGTTTTTTTTTATTTTACTGTCGGAAGAAATTATGTGACAATTGAATAACAACTCATAAAAGTCACACACACTAGACATTATGGCATCGTCTTCGTCAACTGGCATTTCTGGTGATAAACTGCAAAAATGCGTTAAACATCAAAACGAGGAGATCAAGTTTTATTGTCTTGCGCATGAAAACTTTGGATGTAATACCTGTATAACATTGTCACATAAATTATGTGAAACTGCATATATTCCAGAAGTATCGGAGAAATTTTCGACACATTTTGAATACTTGCATTATGAGAAATGTATACAAGATTTAAAGGAAAGCTGTGCAGTTAACATTTGCAAACTGGAAGCAGATATTGTACGGATTGAAAAACAATACACCAATGTTATGTCGGAGATAAAGAAAAGAAGACAGGAGGTACAGGTCTACCTTGATAAGGTCCAGTTACAGCTTGAAGACGAAGCTTTAGCTTTTAAAAAGACTAACCAAGATTTAATGAGATCATTGAAGAGCGCGTATGAATCCGTGGCTCAACAAATAGTAAACACAGAATACGTAACAAGCCAATTAAAGAAAGATAAGAAATATAATGCACTTTTTTGTGAGGTGAAACAAGCTAGGAAGAAGATTTCAGAGATCCATTCACGTGCTTATGAGATCTCTACAAGGTATCAAAAACAAGAATGCAAATTCCAACAACGAATGGACTTACAAACAACCAAAAATATGTTTGGGGCGATAGAAATTGAAGAAATGTACTTAGGTCCTTGCAACACATCTGAGTCATTACAGACACAACCTCTTTGTCATATAAATATCAAATCTGACAATGACAAAAAAACATGTTATGCTACGGGACTTGCTTTTATATCCAGTGATCAGCTGGCTGTGGCAGATAAAATGAACAGAGTGGTGAAAATAGTAGATTTCGGCAATGATAAAATAATCTCTGAAATCAAGTTATCATCATGTCCACACGATGTAACCGCCATATCGCCCAACCGACTTGCCGTTACATTGGGCGATGAAAAGATTATTCAGTTATTATCAACAGAAGCTGGTCTAAACAAAACTGGACAGATTAAAACTGAAGGTCATTGCCGTGGTATCAAATTTTCCGATGGACATTTATATGTAACGTTTGATAACGTTATGAGTTCAAGGGTCGAGGTGTTGATTCTCAGAGGCGAAGTAGTAAAGACATTCCAATTTGGTGATACCGGGAACATTTTAGTATTTAAACCAAAATGTATCGGGTTTACTCCGGACCGAAGTCAGCTCTACGTGACAGACAGTAACGGAATATACCGGATATCAAGTAGGAAAAAAGTCACCGCAATTTTCGAAACATTTAGATTAATGGGTATTGCAGTTAGCGAACGAGGTTCTGTATTTGCCACTTCAAAATGGGAAGACGTAGTTTATCAGTTTGAGGATGACTTGTCGAACAAAAGATATACCTTAGGTATAAAAGGTGCAATAGCTCTGGCAATTTGTCACGCAAGGAACATGCTAGTTGTAAGCTGTGGAAGTGGCGGGGTTGAAGTGTGTGACAAATTGCACGTATTTAAAATCGTATAAACCTGAAATATGTCATTTCAGTTTTCAGATTGAACATGGGCTTCATATGGATTTTATGAACTTTTATGTAAAACAAAGTTATTTTACGAGTTCAACACAGTTAACACAATCTTTTCTTTATATAACTGCATGCATTGCACAGCAGTTTTGAGCTCGAAAGATTACATGTCAATCTCTCGATATAAATCGAACATTCGAGATATTTTGCATTCCAAAATAACAAGTGTGAAACTTACCACAATTGGAACAAACTAAAACATATTATCTCTGAGTCTGATTATGTTCCTGGTTATCATCAGATATCAAAAAAGAACGCTGTGTCTTAACATTAAATGTTGAAGAATGAAGTGATAATATGTTATTTGATGATGTAAGTGCTAGTGTATTCCATATAGTAATACATGTTACTTGTCTGTTATATTTTATGTAGTATTACTGTTATGTATATATTTGATTTCACTTTATAATTTACATAAATGAAACTCTACTGAATGCGATATTCTGATTAGAATATGTGTTTTTTTTTCGTACATTTGCATTCTGTATTTTGACTTTCATTGGTTTCAAGAGTTTCCGCTTGTGTAACTGTACTTGGCTTGTCATACCTTTAACAGGTAACGAAAACAGATATTAAAAAAGTCATTCTGTACAGTATGGTAAACGATCTAACGGAAGTAATGCCGTCGAGAACTATGCATAGAATGTTCAGTACGGTAACGGTTTAATACTGACGCACTAACGAAAGTAATGCCGTCGAGAACTTTGCTTAAAATGAACATTTTATTATTATGTTCAATACGGTAAAGGTTTCATACTGACGCACTAACGAAAGTAATGCCGTCGAGCACTATGCAAAAGTTGACATTTCGGCATTATGTTTAGTACGGTAACGGTTTCATACTGATACACTAATGAATATTATGCCGTCGAGCACTATGCATAGAATGGAAATTTTGGCATTATGGTTCAGTACGGTAACGGTTTCATACAGACGAACTGACGAAAGTAATGACGTCAAGCTCTATTCATAGAATGGACATGCCGTCATAGTGTACAGTGCGGTAACAGTTTCCTACTGACGCACTGACGAAAGTAATGCCGTCGAGCACTACGCATAGAATGGACATTTCGGCATTATGTTCAGTACGGTAATGGTTTCATACTGACGCACTGACGAAAGTAATGATGTCAAACTCTTTGTACAGAATTGATATGTCGTGTATATCTATGTTTGCAATGTGGAGTATGTTCGCGTTTGTTTTGATCAGTGTACGTTTTCCTTTAATCGTCTTGCCATAAAAAATATAAAATTATGAAATTATTACCTAAAACATAGTACTTAATCACAGTTTTTTAAAATCTAAAGGAACTTTGAGAAAAATGAAGACCTGACTACAACATAGATATTTTCACCCTATGATACTTTCATTTACCAATGATATACATGTACATGTAATTCAATTTTATAGTCGGATGATGGCGGAAAGAAAAATCCATTTATGTGGCATTTTCATGTTTTATGTACGCCAGGTCCTGTTTATATTTCATTGCGGACCTACATGTATACTTGACATTTGGTAGCATTGTCAAGGAGAATACTCATGTGTTCATACCTACATTTTAGCTGTCTGTTTAGAAGATACTCCATAGCGTTGACCTGTCAGACAAAAATAAACCCTCTCTTAGGAGATATTTGACCCCTACATTTTATGGTGTTTATAGGTCATTTAAGAACATAAGGCTTGTATTGTTTTAAATGGGCCTGACTATGTGTTACAAACTTCAGAAGGTTGTTTATTTTAAAAAGAACATATAGCAAATTTATTACTACTGTATAGCCTATAAAATCAACTTTGGGAAAAATTGAGATTTGTCCAGATATGTGTATTAATGGGCTATTTTGTCAGGTTATGATAGAAAATGAACATTTCATTGCAAGTTGCTGCAAAACAATGTGAGAAATAAAAAAATGCACTGTGTTGGGTGTACTCTTTTTAAAGAAATGCATATTCAGAGCCTAAATATTACTCATTCATAGCTTTTAGAGTAGGAGTAAGTATACTTAACAGTGTTTATGCTATTTGCTTGCACATTTTAATACAAAACAGAAGAATATGACCAAAATAAGCTGTAAGTAGAAGAAAAGCTACAAGTTATACCGCGATAAGTATTTTTGAAAATTGCCGCAGCGACACGTTTTACTGAAAATGCCATTTAACCTTTGAAAATGATTTTATCAAGCTGAAACTTTGTATTTTTCATGCAAATAAGCTACAGTTACCATATCAATGGAATGGCACTATTGCAGAACGCCACTTTTTCTTAAAGGTCCAATATTAAACGATAAATAACTTAACTTATTCTGTACCTCTTTCTCTTCCAATTGTTTATTCACATTTGTGCTGCATGATCTTTATACATGCATTTGCGACGGGATGTTTCTTTATGCGTTTTGTAGATGAAATCTAAAACAAGCATATAATGAAAATGCTTCTAACAATTTCAAATACAATACGAGATTATGGACTCTTATCCACTCGGCTCGTCCAATACTTGTTTTCTCGAATGGTTGCCATCGAAAATATATATCCGTATTGTACAAAAGTTTCATATCACTTTACCCGTCATTTACTTAGTCGATGTCGTACAAATTACTTGAAAGCACTTTATTGAAAATAAGCGGACTTTTAGATCAACTGGTCGTTCATATTTTTTCAAAACCTGAGAAATATCGAAATAAAGAAATAATTAAATAATAAAAAACCGAGTAAATGCCATTTATAAAAAAATATAAATTACCGGAGGTGTAGCTAGAGACAGAGTGCTTAGGTTTTATATTAAAATACTTTTAGATAGGGTACGGTAAAGTCGTTATCATATCTTATTATCGCATTCTTTGCTTTAAACGTTTCTTTCTAGTTTGCGTTTGCTGCTTATTTCGTAAATAGGTCCGTACGTTTATTTGGTTAAGTATATACATTTTATCAAGCTTTATACATTCCTAGTTTTTAGCTATGGGATTATTATTTCAGGCAATTTTAATAGCAAGCAACACATGCTTTCTAGTTTTTCCCGCCATTTTATCATATTGCATCTGCATAATAAAAATACAAGAACATACTTTGGAAGCATAGAACGCAACAATGTAAAAACAATAGCAGACTCATTTAGACTGAGTCTGTTCGTGTGTGCAACACTCCTCATGCCCACCAGCAAATGCATAAGCGGTACTGCATTATCCACAAACACTGCATTGTTCCCTAAGCAATGCAACAAGATGTTTAAATATTCAACGTAAGAAGGAAGATGGTGAAAAGGTGAAAACAAGGCATCGATAAACTCTTGCCAATACATGTTATAAACCAGAGGCTACTTTCTGACTCATTTCAGCAAATATTTTGCACGCATCTTCTATGATCGAGTGAAAAGATGTAAAATATACTAGACACATTTGTGGAAACTTGATCTAGTTCGAGAGTCCGAATTATCGATGTTCGAATTTTCCAGGGTAGAACAATATCATTTTATGGAGAGGTGTTCGAATTATTTAAGTTCGAGCGAACGAACTTCGAATGTACATCTAAACATGAGTATGAGCATTTATTTTCTGTAAACTATCAAAGTGATTAATGTTAAGTTGTGAAAAAGTTGGATCTAAATTAATTTACATAGTTTGTTTCTTTAGCAGAAGAAAAATACGAAATTTAATACAGCTTAAAGATAAGAAACAATGAGTGTCGGAGTCGAACTCAAGGCGAAATAATTTATCTAGTCTGAAACGGAGTCCGCTACAACACGGTCATACAGGATTTACATTTTGTATCGGAAAAGTTGTGTACTGACTTAATCTTCCGTGATTGTTTTGCTTGTTTACGTTTTAAAACGTTTTAATTAATGCTCATCCTAATCAAAGTGTAGCCCTACTCATCATGCAAAGTCATGCTTCTATCGTGAAACTACTGGATATGCATACTGACACGAGAAAGAAAAAAAAACAATACAATTTTTGAGGCTCTAAATGACAGCTTTACATGTGCAATGTATGTTACTGCATTATTTTCATAAAAACAACATTATTTAAAATAATGCATTGGATATAAAATTTCTGCTCACTTTATATTCATAGCATTTCAATTTTCCAATATGTGTTACATTGATGGTGAAACATTTTCTCCGAATTTACAATAATTAACGAAGGGTCTAAACATTGGTTTCGTCACGTGTGCAATTTACGGTTTAAAACTTTGTCTTACTGTTTTTCATTAAGTAAATTGTCATGATTTTGAAATGAAGTAGTGTAACAAGATTACTGAAGCATGTTGGATAGCCTTTTCACATGGAAAGAATTTATCTCGTTTTACAAACGAGAAGGTTCGAATTAAAGGACAATGTTATAATAAGGTATAGAAAGTTATGGATAAGTGTATGTACTGGATAAGGCCAATAAGGAGCTGTGAACTATTTTGATCGTTAGTAATTTTTATGTAAATAGAAATGGCGGTATCAGGAAGAAGAGCTTTGGACAACCTTTTATCAACTACTTTGCGTTTTAGTTCACAAGCGGGCACTATCGTATCCTGTCATCCATGTGGATTAAGTGGCCAGATAGTAAATGCGGAAGGTTATTGCCAAAACTGTAGGAAATATTTGTGTAACAGTTGTATAAGCAGTCACGAAAAGGCCACACTCACAACGAAACATGTTGTCAACAAGAATTTTGAGTTTACATCAACTGCAGATGCAAATGATAAATTACAAAGTTGTTCTACACATCCAAACGAGGATGTTAAGTTATATTGTCGTGCTCATGGAAGGCTTGGGTGTGTGATATGTATGACATTGTCACACAAACTGTGTGAAATTGATTTTATCCCAGAAGTGTCGGAGCAGTTTGTAAAAAGTGATGAGTATTTGAGTTTCGAGACAAATGTCAGTAACATAAAAGAAAGGTGCACAATTGGTCTGAGCAAGATAGAAGCAAATATCACTGACATTGAAACAGAATATGCAAATGTTATTTCTGCAGTTGAGAATACGAAAAAGGAAATCATAGAAGAACTTGATAAATTTGAGGGTGAATTGAAAGACAAAGTAACAACATACAGAAAGAAGAACATTGAAACAATGGACACGTTAAAGAAAGCTTATGAATCGGTTGTAAAGAACATTGAAGACAAAGAAGCTATAACAAAAAGCATGATTAAAGATAAAAAGTACAACTTACTCTTCTGTGAAGTTAAACAAGCTTTTGCTTTGGTTTCGGAGTATCAGTCACAGACGTATGAACTATCTACAAGACTATGCAAACAAGAATGCAAATTTCAAAAGAGCACCGAACTAAACACATTTCTTACTAAAGAAAAGATGCTCGGTACAATACATATTAAAGATCTAGAATTGGGTTCCTGTAATGCACAAGAAAGCGTAAGCACACATCCGATATGCCATATCAATATTAAAGGCAAAAACGATAAGAAGACATGCTATGCAACAGGACTTGCTTTCATGTCATCCGATCAGTTGGCTGTTGCTGACAAAGCAAACAAAAACGTGAAAATAGTGGATGTTAGCTACAACAAAATGATATCTGAAATCATGTTATCTTCAAGTCCTCGTGACATCACAGTCATACCAACCAACCAACCGTGACATTAAGGGATGAGAAAATAATCCAGCTATTGTCAACAGCATCGGGTCTCACAAAAACTGAACAAATAAAGACAGATGGAAAATGCCGAGGTATTTACTATGACGGTGGAATTTTATTTGTAACTTTTGATAATATCATGCCAAAACTGCAAATGATGAACTTAAATGGCGAGGTAATTCGCTCATTTCAAATAGGTCAACAGGGGAAAAGCCTAACATCTCAACCAAAATCAATTTGCTTAAGCCCAGGTCGAAACCAGATATACTTTACAGACTATATTAAAATGACTATAGCTCGCATATCAATAGGCGGAGAATTTACGGCAGAATATAAACTTTCGAATTTCTTGGGCCTTGCTGTCAGCACTTCCGGCTCGGTGTACGCATGTGCAAAGACATGTGATACGGTTATTCAGTTTTCAGATGACCTGTCAAAAGCTACAACAGTAGTCAACGAGAATGTTGGTGTAAGAGGTCCGTTGGCTCTTGCATTATCAGAGAAAAAGAACAATCTCTATGTGAGTTGTGAAAAAGGTGACGAAACATGCTGTAATAGACTGCATGTATTTAAAATCAAATAATGTTGTCAGACTAATGACAAAGGTCATGTTGTCGTTCGTTAGATGATTGCCAACATATTATTAAATATATATTATTTCAAACCAAAACGTTCACTTAGTGCTTCATTGCAGTTTGCAAAATCTATAGTTGACTCAAAGTCGCGTTGGAAGTGAGCTTATGCTTATTGACAAAGACATTAGAATTACGTAGGCTTATTTAATCTGCGCGATAAATTGTAAATATTACTGAGTTTGTTTTGTTTTTCTTTCAATACATATTAAGTAAGTGTTTTATGTTTAAGTTATTATTTCTATCAGTTAATTGTTATTTTCCTGAATTATGTTTGCTTAGCATTAGGAAGAGATAGTACCTTAAAAAATCAAATTCATCTTTACAGATTTGTTTCAAGGAGAAATGATAGCTAAGTGCACCAATTTACTAAATGTAATTATGGTTTTTCTCCTCTCCATGTAAAAATAGAAATATTTGATATCTAAAATATTACTTTCTTAAAATATCCGAAGCAAAATGTATAACTCATGTATCGACTGTTTTTCAATGATTTTAGGATTTCCCCAATTATAGTCTATATCAAAAGTCTCCACAGCTAAATAAATTCACTAGAGTATAGTGTAAGTTTAGTATTCTTTCAACACTTTGAAAGAGCCTATACTGAACTTCCTTTTGTCTTTTGATAAAGTCAAAATCCAAGACTAGCCAAGAGTCTAAATATCATGAAAAAAATATCTGAGTGAAAGAGAATGACATGCTCTTTATAATAAGCTTACCAAAACCATACCAAAAATTTACCTGAAAGAAGTTATTTAAGATTTTATAATGTAAACAAACCCCTACACCATTTTACCATTAATATTTTCCATGAATGCACTCAATTCAGTTATAATTGTTGATATAATTGTAAATGAGAGGCCTCAGCAAAAATACTTTTTCAAGTTATGTAAACAGTTTAAGTTGTAAATTAATGTTGGTACTTACTTTGTTTACAACAACAAATAAAACACCTTATAGTTTGTATAGGGTAGTTGAGCTGTAATTAAAATCATCAGATAAAGAAATTGTCATATGCTTTTTCAGCATATATTCATTTTTCATTGTAATAAATGATCGTGATACTTCTATCCACAGAATGTTGAATTGCTTAAAAGACATTGCAGAGAGTCATTACCTATCAGCTGCCGTAAAATGTTTCAATTGCAACCACTAACTTAAAATGTTGTAATTTCATTTGATGACGATGACGTTTTTTTTTTTTTTTTTTTTGTTGGTTACATAATTTGCAGTAAAGTAATCGTAAACAGTAAGAGAAATGCTTCAAAATGACTAAAGCATAAAAAACTCTTTCAAAATGATTCATTGAAATGATGAATATAACCAGTCTAGTAACGTGGTTTGCACAAACGGGATACATATGTAACGTTTTTTAAACTTCTCATTGTTGGATATATACCTTTTAATATATAAATTTTGTGTAAATCATTGTATCATCATAGAGAACAATAAATAACTAGATTTTTGCAGTGGGCCAAGGGATTTCTGTCTTCACCAGCACAGTTGGGGGCTAATGACCATCACAGTATGGTTCCAATAAACAAGGGTCATTGTTTATTGGAGAGTCAGTCTACCTTTCAAGTGTATCAATTAGTGAGAAGGGGAAACAAAGTAATTTATTTTAAATTAATGAATAATTAATAACATTTAATGTTATACTAGGTTTTTTTGGGGCATTTCTATGTAAAGAAAAATATTGTTGATCAAACACAATAATAAAATAATCAGAATCTTATTTTCACAATAATAAAATAATGAGAAACTTTCTTAAAGTAATATGCAAGTTTTTTTTTTTGTTTTTTTTTCAAATTCTGTCTGGAGAATTGTGATTTTTCAGAAAAATGTGACTTTCACTCATCTAAAGCTGGCAGAATACTGTAGATATCATTTGTCTAAAACTGAAAACAGTATGTGCATTTCAAAGTTACAAAGCAAAGCATGAAAAACGTCACTTTTGGCAACAAACTGAAAATGAAAATTGAGTATAGATGGAACACAATAATTTTATATTAATTTTTTGTCAGCACAAAGAACTCATGAAGTTTTCACTATACTTGTGTTTTATTATCATTATTATTTTCAATATTATTACTGTATCTTTTATCATCCTATATGTAATATAATAATAACAATAATAATAATAATAATTATTATTATTATTATAACATTAAAGTAATAGTTATTATAATCTATATGATATCAAAATAATAATTATTATTATTATCATTCCACATTCACTGAAGAAAAATTAATTTCTTTCAACTCCACTGCACACATCTTCATGGTCTAGTTGGGGTCCCTGCTGTGCTAATTGCCCTCTAATCAGTTACTGTTACATAATCGCTGATAAGCAGCAGATAAGATGGGAGTTGTATATTGGATTTGAGGGGTGGGGGAGGGGGGCACATATATAGTAGTGAATCTAGGCCTTTAATAACGTTTCTTAATGTCGTAAAATTTCTTTAATGGAATTTATGCATTATTTTACTTTATTTTCATGCACTACTAAACTTTCTACCAGGGCCTCAATACAACCTATAAAATAACCGTCAGTGTAAGCCATGAGAAAAGTGTGCATGTTCTATATTGTGTACAAAGAGATTTAAACAAATGTAGGTCATATTTTGTTTGCCTGGTCAGTTGTTGGTAAAAGGACCTATTTGATTTTTCTTTCTCTTTTGACCAATGTTTTATGTTGGCTTCTGTTTATTGGTCAATTCAGAGTTCTTCCCCTTAGATTTTATTGGGTAGGTACTATCTCTACATTTGGTTCAGTTTCGTATTTTAGCACATTTTCTTTGGTAGCATTTCGAACTAGAAGTCTGTTCTAAAGGCATATCAACTTTATATATTTTGAAGGACCTCCGTGACCGAGTGGTGAATGTCGTTTAATTTGAATCATTTGCACCTTCACCAATGTAGGTTCGAAACCTCACTTCGGGTGTAAAATTCTGCATGTGACGAAAACATTCAGTTGGCTTACGGGAGATCAGTTGGTCTGTCCATGGTTTCACACTTGATTAATTAAAGCCCGAAGATGCTCTTGATGTCTTCCACCACCAAAAACCTGGATAAATCGTTTTATGACCTAAAGTGTGCCGGAGTGATTCTAAACCCAGCAGTTTTATACATATCATCGTTCTAGACATATATGAACATTTGTGGTGCAGATTTCCTCACCAAAAACATCTTAGACCGTACCAGATTTTCTTTGTTGTTAATTTATTATTTTTCCAAATAACATAAGGCGGCGAGCGAAAACATTTTAATGTTTTAAAAAAACTAGTTGGCGGACAGGGAGACATCCATTTTGTTTATTTTGATTGTCTGCTTATATGACTTGATAAAGGTAAAATGTCTATTTTAGATTTTTTCCTAAATGACATGCAGTGTCCTGATATTTGAATATTTGACTACGAATCTGTACAATGAAACCTGTATAGATAAAATATTTGAAAAATTGCATCTTCTAAAATATATGCAAACGTGTGCCTGATTGGCTTTCGTATAAATAAATGAAGTTGACTGACCCCTCCAAGGATTTCTTTGACCCCTGCCAAGACATAAGCTTTTAGGTACACCTTGGTAAAACATAATAATTTTGCAGCGAAAAATGAAAATACATAAAAGTAAAAAAGAGACAGATCCCGTCTCTAAATGTCAGTTTTACATATACACGGCCATATGAACACATCTTCGGATGTATATAAATTGTTTTCTTTCTGTTTTTGGTACTGTAGTATGTGCAAATGCTGACCAGGGCTAGTTGCATGTATTTTCACTACCGTCCATGACTAGGCTCAATCAAAGCGAGCCTTCAACATTATCATTTTTATCGTGTTTAATGACCTGTTAAGCACATTATACTTGTTGGAGACATAATCAGCCGTAGCTAAACAACTCATGTCACATGTCTTGCGTTAGAAACTGTCAGTTGAATTGTGTATTTGTTTTTTTACGGCGCACTAACAAAGTATCTGTTAACTAGTAAAGATGTACCTTTTAAAATGTCTATTACTGTGAGGTACCAATTTTCAGCAATCAGAACAAAAAGTTTGTACGTTGAAAATTTCTTGTGTATGTTCTATTCTCAGTTAAAAATAGGTACAAGGCAAAAATATGAAATAGAGGCTAAGATCGTTGTTATTTTGCGGTATGTGTTTAGATATATATGTATTATTTTGGTATACCTATAGGCAGACAAAGCATTTTTTCGAAATTGTATACGCTGTTATATTATGTGGAAAGTGTAGAGTTGAATAACGCTACTGGTGGTTTCAAGAGAAATAATTAACTTTTCAAATTATAAAATGACATTTCCCAAAAGTTTTCAACTATAAGGAACTATAACTGTCAGGAACTTCAGATCTTTAAAGATTAAATATAAGGGGAAAACGAAGGTTTTTCCGTCTTCAGTTATTGTATACATGTATATATTTCCGCAATGCTGATACTCTCTAATAAATAAAGATAATGTTTGGAAGAAAATTTCAAGTTTGATATTATGTATGAACATTGTCACATCTTTATGTCACCCACCCACTTAGCTCAGTAGGCAGAGCGTCGGTCTACGGATCGCGGGGTCGTGAGTTCGATCCTCGGACTGGGCGTATGTTCTCAATGACTTTTTGATAAACGACATTGTGTCTAAAATCATTAGTCCTCCACCTCTGATTCATGTGGGGAAGTTGGCAGTTACTTGCGGAGAACAGGTCTGTACTGGTACAGAATCAAGGAACACTGGTTAGGTTAACTGCCCGCCGTTACCTGACTGAAATACTGTTGAAAAACGGCGTTAAAGCCAAATCAAACAAATACACATCTTTATGTTGCATGAGGTTAAGCGTGAAGTTACTCGGCGTCACTCGTAAATAGTTGTTGAAACCACTGAAATTTATGAAACGAAAAGAAATGTCGCAAACCAGGATCCAGAAATGTTTGAAAAAGTTGCAAGTTGTTAGAAAATGCGTACTTGTCGAGGAGCTTAGCGCCAAGTGCAGGTTTGTATTATAATGGGGCCCTTGACAGTTTTAGATATAGGTATGTTAATGGTGGCCTCTAGTGCATTTCGAGAACCTAAATATGTCTAATATTTGTAACTCTTAAACACTTGTTCCATCCATAGTAAATGTATGTGTCAAAGCAAATACATTCATGTTTACCGTCCGACTTGTGAATATTTTCTACACAATCTGTCACGTCTTGATGTTGCAACGATGTCTTCAACATGCGCTGAGGTTAAGCGAGACGTTACGCAGGCTTAATGTGTAAATCCGGACGATTCTCCGTTAGAAACCGGTCCCGCGAATTTACTGATCAGATTAGGAACCGTTATGACAATTTACGAAACTGTACCCCACATCAAACTAATGAGATTAAGTTCTGTCCTGTACATGAAACGCTTGGTTGTGTCATTTGCATGGCATTGACATGTAAACTGCGTGACGCTTAATAATCCAAGAAGTATCGCAGAACTTTTTGAAAGGAGCTGAGTACTCTTATGAAAAATGTTTAGAAGACTAAAAAGAAAAATGTGCAGAAAACAGAAGATAGTTTAAAATATTGAGGAATGTTACGACAAAGCTTATTCGAAAATGACGAAAAGAAGACAAGAGATAAAAGATAATCTTTATAAGGTTTAGTCTCAACTTGAAAACAACTTAAGGAACCAAAATGTTAAAAAACGATCATAAAAGGACTCGTTCGAATCCGTTGCACAACAAATTGTGAAAACAGAATCTGTAACTAGCTTTTTTAAAGAAAAACAAGATAAACAATTCACTTTTCGTTGAGGTAAAGAAAGCAGAGGCCCAGTCACGGGCTTATTATTATCTCTACAAAGTATCGTAAAAAGAAAACGAATACGATATGGCATGGGCTTCGGATTCCTAAGTAGTATGGTTTGGTTATAACTTTTTGAAAGTATGTTTGGTAACATAAACAGGAAGACATTGACATAGGCCCTAGCAATATACGTTGGAATCATTGCAAACACGAGGGTTTGCTACATAAATATTAAATCTGTTAACATTCATTCCTGTCGTATGATCAGCTAGTTGTAGCAGGCAAGGCAAACAAAGACGTGAAAGTATAGATGCCAGCCACGATAAAAATATTTCTAAAATATTACCCTCAAAATTACTTGATGTTACCCTCATACCACTAGTCCTACTTGCTGATACGTTTTTAGACGAAATATTATACAGGTTTTGTCAGCTACAGGTCTCACAAAAGATGGTCAGATTAAAACTGAGGTTCATTGTCCTGTTTGAAGTTTGATGAAGGAAACTTAATTGTAACGATTGACAATTACCTGTTTGCAATTGCAATGGAATAATGATGAACAACTGATTTATCTTGAACCAAAATATTAAGTGCTTTCACCAAATAGCGGTAAAATATACGCGTCAGTCTTCAATAAACTGTCTATATTTAGCTTATCAAGAATTAGACAGATTAATATGGTCTAAGAAGAATATGTCATTTTATGGGAGATGCAGTCAGTAGACGAGGTTCCGTGTTGGAAAGTTCTAGGTTAGATGAAGAGATTTATTAATTTGGGGATGACTTGTCAAAGAAAATTTTCGTTTTACCGAATTAGAAGGCTCTATAGGTCTAGCAATTTGTCACGCAAGGAACAGAGTAGTTGTAAGCTATGAAAGCGGGCCGCTGAAGTATATAACAAATTACATATGTCTAAGACTGAAAATGCTTGAAACTGAAATTAACAACAGATCGACTCTTTCAAAATAAAGGGAAACTTGTTCTAATTTGTACATTTTCTTTAGGTGGCAAACATACATATTGCAACAAGCCTATTTTTATAACAGTGCTCATTTGGGAAAGAAAATGAATTAGTAATATAAAATATGATTAAACTAAATGTTTGTCTGCATTGTCTGATTTAGCTTCAACTGATAGATATTTGTCACGCCAGTAACGTTCGACGCCATATTTCTGAATACGTTTTGTAAATGAAATATATTACCGCTATGAAAAACTATCATAAAATAAAAACAGTTTTTACGTAATTTATATGGATTCTCATCCGTCCGGCTCAATGCTTTTTTCGAATGGTTGCCGTCCAGTTATATTGCCATATTGTACAAAGGTGTTTAATTACCTTGTCTGACAAATAGGGAACTATACAGCTAACAGGTCATTTGCTTTTAGTTTTGTCTCACAAATTACTTGACAGCACTTAAATAAAATTTAACAGACCTTTAGATCGTCACGTTGAATAGGTGTTAAAAACTTTAAAAATAGCGATGAACGGAAAAAACTAAATTACTAAACTACTTCAACCCACTTTTTAAAAAGTCTAAACATATTGTTTAAATCAGTGTTTTTAAAAACGAAAAAATACAATTTGTAATAAAGAATTGTTTATTAGAAAAATGGTCTATATGAATTGTTAGATATTTCACGCAGATGTTAAGTGCTATTTTAGAATATAGTTACGGCGTTATTATGTATTGCTATCTTTGTCTTTGATTAAAACGTTTTACCCCTAGCCACTGAAAATTTGGTATGTATACTTAGTTTTTCACGTTCCTGATATGTATAAACTTGAATATTATGATCATTTCAATATCAAGTAATCGATACTTTTTTGTTTCTTTTCCCGCAACTTTATCATATTATATATTCATAATACAATTTATAGGAAAATCCTTTGGAGGCATAAAACGCAACATAGCATTAAAAAAAGCAGACTCGGTAAGATATAGTCTGTTAATGACAGGTAATTCAAAGTGTAAATAATAGCGGACTCGGTTTGATTGAGTCTCTTAATGGCAGGTGATTAAATGTGTAAACAATAGCGGACTCGGTTTGATTGAGTCTGTTAATGACAGGTAATTAAATGTGTAAATAATAGCGGACTCGGTTTGATTGAGTCTGTTAATGACAGGTAATTCAAAGTGTAAATAATAGCAGACTCGGTTTGATTGAGTCTGTTAATGACAGGTAACTAAATGGGTAAATAATAGCAGACTCGGTTTGATTGAGTCTGTTAATGATAGGTAATTAAATATGTAAACAATAGCGGACTCTGTTTGATATATTCTGTTAATGACAGGTAATTAAATGTGTAAATAATAGCAGACTCGGTTTAATTTATTCTGTTAATGACAGGTAATTAAATGTGTAAAATATAGCAGATTCGGTTTGATAGTCTGTTAATGACAGGTAATTAAATGTGTAAATAATAGCAGACTCGGTTTGATTGAGTCTGTTAATGACAGGTAATTAAATGTGTAAATAATAGCGGACTCGCTTTGATTGAGTCTGTTAATGTCAGGTAATTAAATGTGTAAATAATAGCAGACTCGCTTTGATTGAGTCTGTTAATGACAGGTAATTCAATGTGTAAATAATAGCAGACTCGCTTTGATTGAGTCTGTTAATGACAGGTAATTAAACGTGTAAATAATAGCAGACTCGCTTTTATTGAGTATGTTAATGACAGGTAATTAAACGTGTAAATAATAGCAGACTCGGTTTGATTGAGTCTGTTAATGACAGGTAATTAAACGTGTAAATAATAGCAGACTCGGTTTGATTGAGTCCGATAATGACAGGTAATTAAACGTGTAAATAATAGCAGACTCGCTTTGATTGAGTCTTTTAATGACTGGTAATTCAATGTGTAAATAATAGCAGACTCGCTTTGATTGAGTCTGTTAATGACAGGTAATTAAATGTGTAAATAATAGCAGACTCGGTTTGATTGAGTCTGTTAATGACAGGTAATTAAATGTGTAAATAATAGCAGACTCGGTTTGATTGAGTCCGTTCATGACAGGTAATTCAATGTGTAATACCCATTAGCTAAAGCGGATTTTAATATTCCTAGACACTCCACAGATATAAAAAAGATGAAAATGCTCCCCCCGTCAAATTTGGGAAAGTCCCCATAGACCAAAAATTTGTGCGTTGCGCTTAAACCAAAACGAAACAACGATCTCTTTAAATGTTACTTTCAAATTTGTTTAAATATCGTTGAAATTTGTCAAATCTCAAAGTGAAACTTCCTTTTGTGTTTCTGCCCCTCAAAATATCCTAAAAAACCGCATCTTGGATAGATTTTTAAAACACTGATGACTTTTACAGAATAAAAAATTGAGGGGGGGTTTGCTGTATCGTTGTTATAAGGGAAGTGGCCTATGAAAATTTCCTGCCTACTCGTCCATACCGATTAATTTCGTACATATGTGTTAAATACGTAAAAGGAATTTCTTTTTACGCTTATTTAATGTTCCAATTTTTCCCGTTTGGTCACATTTCGGGGGGGGGCTTTAGCTGCGTGTAAAAAAGAGATATAAAACCAAAAAAAAATGAAAAAAAGTTACTAAACGGGGGGGCCGGCCCCAGGTGGGCTTGATATTTTTATATATCTTAATGTAAATAATTCCCTAGTCTTTTGGGAAACATTCAAAGTTATTCAGAAATATCCTTTACAAAAAATGTCCTTTTTGGGCACTACTTGAAGTTTGCTGCTACGTTGGTTCACATTCAAAGGTCTCATTTTCTTTGAAAATTGTATTTGCCAAACAAAAAAATTTATATCTTTCATTTTTTCAAAAGGACAAAAACCACGGATATCTCTGGGATCAAAATTACGCCCATTCAACAAAATTTTCAACGCTTAAAATCGATCAAACCTCACATTTTATCACAAAAATTTTTTTTTTTGAATTTCCGTTTTTTGGCAGTTTTTGAGTCCAAATTTCCCAAACTTTGGTTGTTTGTGGGGCCCATACTAAGCTAAAATTTTCTAACTTTCTAAAAATATTTTTCTCCCAAACAAAGGCCCAAAAAGACCGGCGCTAAAAGAAATGTAAAAAAGGAGGAAGATTTTTAAAACCGAAAAAAATTTGAAAAAATTTCGAAGGCTTTGGTAGGCGAAGATTTTTATGTCAAATGCAGTAATTTTGGGTTTTTCTCGAAAACACTGGCTTTTGGAAGAAAAAACAGTCCGAATTTTTGGGCAAAAGCTCATCTTTTTAAACCCCTACGAGGGGGTTCAATGTTATGTTCTCCTTGGTTTTTGTAACCGCTTGTTATTTTAGGTGCGGTTTTTGGCACATTTTAAACATTTATTAGGAACACAATGCTTTAAAAATGATAAAATTTTAAAAACAAAGTAAAATATAATTTGAGGAAGTGTACTTGTTCAGGGCATTTTTTTCCAAAAATTTACTGTAATATGCAAAACCTTTTTTTACTTTTAACAACTAAACAAAAATTTTAATTTCATTTAAAAAATAATACAAATCATGATCTTTCCCAAAAAAATTTAAAACAAAAAAAAAATTTTATAAAAGTAAAAATTGGGGGTTGTTAATTTTTTATTGAAAAATGAAAGGGGAGTACAAAAGCCCGCAATTTGCAGGGGCATAAACACGTTTAAAAAAACTTTGTATTCAAAGTTAAAAAATGGTACTTAATTCTCGTTGGGGGAAAATATTTTTACCTTTGTAATCGCTCTACACCCTTTCCAAATGGAACAAATTCGGTTTTTTTTTAGTTGTGTTGAAAATTTAAAAACAAAAAAACATGTAGTTTAAAAAAAAACCAAAACCCTCACAAATTGCTTTCCCTCGTAAAACATTAAAACAAATTTTTTAATTTTACAAATTTTTTCTATTTTTCTGAGACTCGGGCCCCGTACAACCTAGATTTTCATTATGGCTAGTATAAAACCCGAGTAAACCTCACTCAATGATTAAAACTTTTCTTTGACCTGCCGATTTTTTTTAATATTATTTTTTTTTTTATGTTTCCAGTACTTGTTTCCAATTTTCCCAAAAATCCCATCTAAAAATATCCAGCGGTTACGGAACTAAAATACGAAGTAACATTACATTTTGAACGCCCCCTCGTATGTTTTAAAATAATTTTACCTAGCGTACTCTGTTTCCCCCCCCCCCCATTTGTCTTTTTAAAAGTATTAGTATCTTTGAAAATTTTTGGGTTCCTAAAAACAGTGTGATACCTTTCATGAATTCTCAAATCACAACCCCAGAGAGGGGAACGGTTTTTTATTGATAAAATAAAATTTAAAAATTTCTACTTTTGGGTTTCCCAAAAAAGCATTTGTTTTCTTTTTTAAACAAAGGATAAAATTTGTGTTTATTATCCAAAAAATTAAATTTTTCTGAGGGCAAACATTACGTCATGGGCGTTAAAAACGGATATTAGCTCGAAAGGAAAAAAAACCCGGGAAAAATCTGACACACTTTTAATTTTGATTTTCGTCACTGAAAAAATTTTTATAACGTTTTAGAATCGAAATAATATATTAAAAAAATTGTTTGGGCTAAATAAATAAAATCAATTTTTTGTTTTTTGATGAAATATTATTAAATCACTTAAACTCCCCCTTTTTATATAGTTATTTCGCATTAGAAAAATTTCCCTGCTTTGGGAATTTTATTTTTTTTTTAAACTTTTTTAAGTGGTGGGAGAAAAAAAGATTCTTTTTAAACGAAAAAAATGTTATCATAAGTGTGCTTTCAAAAACAAAAAAAAAACAAAGCTTCACTTTAAAGGGCTAAAACCCAATATCACCATCAATAAAAACTTTTTAGTTTTTTTTCATACTTTTAAAACCCCTAATAAATAAAAGTATGTGTTTTAAAAAAGGGGTGTGGCCTAAATAATAATTTAAAAAAAAAATCTGAAAAAATTTGGGAAATTTTTAAGGGTTGAGGGGCAGACCCCTAAAATTTATTAGACCACCGCCCTATTTGATATTTCATGGTAAAAAGTGTTACTAGTTTTTCACCTTATCCAAACGAAACCCCCAATTACCTGATCTCATCATTGCCTCTTTTGACCACAAGGCCCCTTATTTTAAAAGACGCCTAGCACGTTAAAAATGTTTGACGTTCGGTTTTTGACGAAAAACCCCCGGAAGGGAGGGCCCTAAAACACTTGAAGTTTCTTTTTTTTTGGGTTTAAAATAACATAAATTAAATAAAAAGACATTTTTTTCTAAACAGTTTGCTTAAGTTTAAGTGTTTGAAAAAAAAATTTGGCCGACGGTTACTTGGGATTTATCTTAATTCTTTACATAAAAAAATATCTATTTTTAAGAAAAAATTATAGATAACTCGCATATTTTTTGTTCAAAAAAAAAGCTGGAAAATGGAGACAAATATGCTCAACACAGAAAAAGGATAACACTCGATTTTTTGGGATTTTGTCAATTAACTTTTAAAAAATAAACAATAAACCCTTAAAAACAAAAAATTTGACACTTGATGCAGGAAAACCTTGAAAAAAAACCCTGGGGCCAAACCGCCCAAATTTTTGATCGACTAAAACGCGAAATGCTTCACCCAGGGACAGCCCCCATTTTTTATCAACTCGAGAATCCTTTGCCTGATTCGCCCTTTGAGCATGACAGAAAAGGGAGAAAATATATTTTCCCTTTCCGAAGTCGAAATTTAAATATTCTGCAGAGCTGGGGGAAACTCCTCAAAGGGTAAGAAAAAACCCAGGACGAACAAAAATTGTCTGACCGTGAGGGGATTTTTAAAAACAATGGTTTTGTGCATCAATTGTTGTGTGAAACATCACCTTTTGTTTATATGTCTTTTAAGCATTTTCTTTGGAACTAAAATACAAATTAATGCATGCATCATTTTATTTTTTTTTAAAAAAAGGGGGCCTTTTGTTTTTTTTTCGTTTCTTTCTTTTTTTTTTTGTATTTGTTTTTCAGCGAAAACTAAAACCCCAAAGGTACATAAACAAAACAAAGGGACATTTTCCCTTTTTTGGGCCCTAAATTTATCCGAGAAACCGATTATTCTCCCTAAATGGATTTTAAAATTATTTTGTCGTTCAGCAAAAACCAAAAAATTTTTTTTCATTTTTGGGGTATAAATTTGTTTGGAATGATTTTTAAAAAAATTAGAACATTATGTGAGTAGATTTTAAAAGTACTTGAAAAAAAGACACCCAACAAGAAATGAGTTTCATTCTCTGTTTTTAAAAGGCATCACGTATTTGGATTTAAATTGTTACCTTTAGGCTCCCCAAAATACACCCAATTTTTATTTTTAATGGAATTCCACTTAAAGCAGGTGCTGAAAAGGTTTTAAATCACCCCCAACTTGTTTTCTTTTTACTTTTTTTTCCGTTATCTTATAGATTTTATCATCTATTAAAGGGAATTCCTTTTTTTTTTTTTATGGCATTTTTCGCGCAGCCGACACTTTCTATTGGAAAACGGGAATGAAGTAAACCATTTGTTGAAAACATTTTACAGACAATTTTAAATTATGGGGGGAATTTTTTAATAAATAACATTTTTGAAAAATTTTATATCTCATAAAAAAAATTTTTTATGCGGGTTTTATGTTGTATTGATTGCCTGACGGGTATTTTGAAATTTTTTATGGGTTTTTTTTAAACATGATTTTAGTACAAAGACAGGGGTTGTTTCATTAATGTAAGTTTAATTGACTTAGTACTGATAAGAAATATCCCCTTTTAGATTATTTTATTTAAATTATAGAAAGAATAAAAATTTTTTAAAATTTTTTTTTTTTTAGCAAAAATCCCATGAAAATCAATTTGGGCCGGGGTTTCTCGAAATTTTCCCCATCCACCCGGGTGTTTATTCTAGCGGTCATTCCCAAAAAAATTTAGGGGGGTGCCCTCCTTTTTTAGCCTTTTTTATGCTCACAATAATTTTCCCCTTACATAAAAAAAATGAAAAAAATTCTATGAAAGATTTTTTTTTAAATTTTTTAAAAATATATCTTTCCCCTATGGGTTTTTTTCATTAAAAAAAAAATTCAAAAAAAGAAAAATATAAAACAATATTTTTTTTTTTTTTCATTTTTTCCCATTTTTGAAAGGATTGAGAAATTAAAATATGATTATGTTTATAAAATTTATATATAAAAAAATTTTAAAAAAGAAAAAAATCCGTTTTTTCTGCCTGGTTTTAAATTTTTGGGTTTGGGTATTTAAAAAAAAAAAAAGGCAGAAAATTAAAAAAAGGGTTAAAAAATCGCTGGCATTTTTAAAGAAATATTTGGGTGTTTTCTAAAAAAATTTTTTTTCACAAAAAAAACCCGGGAAAACCTTTTGGTTTTTTTTGTTCATTTTTTTTCGCAAAAATTTTTCCTATCTATTTTGTAAATTTTAAAAAAAAAACTTTAAAAGGGAAAAAAAAAACTATGGGAAATTTCCCTTTTTAAAGGGGGGAAAAAAACCCTTTGAAATTAAAAAAAATGGATGGGTATAAAAAATTTTTATCTGCAAAAAAGTACAACTTTTTGGTACTTTCGGGATCCTGTTTCAACTGTAATGTACAAAAGGGGGAAAATTGCTCCACAAAAATTTAAAAAAATGAAAAAAGAAAATTTTAACAAGAATGTTATTGTTCAAAGTCAAAAATTTTTTTTTTGGGGGGCGGAAAATAAAGCGTTTTTACCTTGCCCAAAAACATTTACAATATCCTCCGGGTTTAAGTTAAAAAAAAAATGAAAAAAAGTTCACCCGTTTTTAATTTTTTTTTTTATATAGGTAAGCAAAAACCACAGTTTTTAGTTTTTTTAAAAAGTAGGGGCATACGAAAAGAAGGGTTTAAAGAAAAGGCTATATTCAAAAACTAAAAGAGAAAATTTCCCCCTTTAAAATCCCTTTAAAAACATTTATAAACAGAAGTCAAAGGGGTTTCAAAAGGTCCTAAAAAAGGGACCATTTTTTTAATTTTCAATTTGGTATTCATGAACTACAATGAACAAAAATTTACAAAACACTTTCCCAACAAATATCTGAAGGGGATTATTTTAAAAAATACTTAAAATACAGTAAAAAATTTTGGTTGAGAGGTCAAATAAATCTGTTATGGAAAAAGGGAACATCAATCTGATTCACAAACTTACAAAATACACCCGGGAAGGGACAATGATAAACCAACTTGACAAATTTAACAAAAATTTTAATCACTTTTTTATTCCCATTTAAAAATATGCCCTTAAAATTTTCAACCATACTTTTCTTAACTCGTTTGCACGAGTTGCACAACTAGCTTTTAATTCACGTAAAAAAGGGGAAAAATTTAAAATCCCTTTTCATCTAAACGTAATTAACTAAATAATGCATTTAAAGAACATTTTTACCCTAAATAAAAAAATGAAAAAGTATGATGCGGGAAAAAACAATACCCTTACAACTGTTTGGTAGCAGTGGGTTTTATGGGGACTTTTTAATTCAATTTTATTTTGTTACTGTTGTAAAAAAAGTATAACGGAAGTGCTTAAAAAATGAAAGCGGAAATGAGTTCGATTCGAAAATTAGTTCACTGAAAGTAACATTTCAAAAGGTCCAAAGACAATTTTTAGAAAATAAAGTCGTTTTTTTTCTGAATAGGATTCTTTTTTGGAAAAAAAAATTATAAACGTGGGAAAATTTTTTAAAAAAATTTTACACGTTGACAACTTGTTGTCTCCGTAGTTTAAATTGGTTTTAACCTTTTCCCCCAGGCAGAAAATTTTTTTGCAGTAAAATGGGTAAAGTTTTGGGGAAAAATTAAAAAAACCATGTAAAAAAAAATAAAGTTTACCCCTTTTTAAAGATCAATTTCAAGTTTCAACGTTTTATTTAACAAAACCAAGACCTTTGTAACATCTTAGAAAATCTGTATTAAGGTAATCATTGTAAATGTCATTTTTTCCCCCCTTGGGAAAAGGGCAAATCCCACTCTGACTTTTTTTGGTTTATGTTTTTTTTTTAAATGAGAAAGTCCCCCCTACAAAAATTATTTTTTATACTGCCATTGTAAAACATTTTTTTTCCTTATACAAAAAGCTTAAAATTTTGTTTTGAATGTATATCACAAAGACCTCGGGTTTTCCTTTTTACTTTCATAGAAACCCAAAAACCCTTTTACCCCACAAAGTACTGTTTATTAGGGTGCCCCATGAAATTATTTTTTTTTGGAAATAGGGTTTTTTATCTTCCCCCCCATCAATTTAAAAAAATCTGCCCCTTCCATTTTTTTCTGTAAATTGGAATTTTGAAATATGAAACCCCCTTAAAAACAATATATCCCGGGCTTTTTTTGTTTTTTTTTTTGTTTCTTCCCCAACTTTGGTAAACATTGTTACTTTGTTTAAGGAAAACAGGGTTTTAAATGCCATTTTCATAATTTGAAAATGGATAGTAATATTTAAAAAAAATTTAAAAAACTTAAAACTTTTTAAAATTAAAAAGTTTCACCCGAGAGTTTTTCCCGAATTTTTCTTTTTTGGGGGTCTAATCGGTATTGAAGTTAACATTGATGCCTATGGGGAAATATATAATTTCTTTGATTATGAGAATCTAAAGCTTGGGGTTTTAAAAAAATTTTTGCGGTTCAAGCTGCATTATAAATCGATTTCAAATATCAAAAAAAATCTAAAATTCTCCGTAGGGAAAAGGAGAAAAATTTTTTTTTTTCCAGTTTTCCCGGGGAGAAAAAAATCATAAAAAACCAAAAAATTTTCAGGGGGGAGGTTTAAATAAAAAGGAAAAATTTTTTTAGAACTTCTAAAACCTTAAAAACTTGTCAATATCACCTTTTTCTATCGTTTGACTTTTTAAAAATTACATTATCAATTTTTATGTATGCTTTTGGGGGGAAAATTTAGGCCTTAATGAGTGCATCCTTAAATGCTTTTAAGGTAGTTCGCACGTTTAAAAAAATGGGAAATGAGGAAAAAACTCACCTTTTTTCGGATAAAGTAGAATAAAAGTATGGATTGAATGAAAAAATTTGTAGAATAAACGGAAAAAAGGAGAAAAATTTAATTTAAAATGGTAAGTTAATATCTTTTTGAAATTAAAAAAATGACATTTTAAAATTTGGATACAAATTTGTTCAAAAAATTTTAACTTAAAAAAACCTCCCAGAAATATGTGGGGAAATTTATTCATGGGAAATATCTCTAAAAAAAAGTTTCACGGGGCCTATAACTTTTATAAACAACATGTTATTTTTGGGGTGGGAACATTGGGGGTTTTTGTCGATTTTCGGTTTAAAGGCAAATTTTTTTCCCCGGACACTCATCCGCATGTAAATTTTAGCCCTAACTACTTGGTCTTTACCCGTTTTCGATTTGAATTAAGAAAAAATTTCAAACTGGTTTTAAAAAAAAAATATTAAAAAAAATTCTCAAAAAGATTACTTCTCTTTTTTTGTGAAATATTCTGATCTAAAAAAAGGGACTCAGACAAAGGGAGTATGTTATTTGAAAGTGGTAACCCTCTTCCCCCGGTGGGACCTTCAAAATTTTGGGTTTCCCGATTTTCCCATCGCCGAGACACAAAAGATTTTTCGCGTTACGAAAACTTTTAGTGAACTTCCCTACGAAATTCCCTTTTTTGCCCAAAATGCAGGGAAAATTTTAGCGTGACCTTTAATTGAAGAAAAAACAAACGCGTGTATTTTCTGTATCATTGGATATTTTAGGGAAACATTTTTTTAAAACGACTTTCATTTTGGGTTTCGAGTCTAAATTTGTATAGCCCCCGAATGCCATTTTTTTTTTTTTGTTTGATTACTTTTTTGCCTTAAAATGTGCCCCAATCCCCTAGCACATTCCAAAAACAATTCGTAGACATTCGTGCAAAAAAACAGTGACTTATATTTTAAATTAGTCAAAAACTTCGTCATTTAAATTATTTACAATTATTTTTTAAAAATAAATATTGCCCCATTATTTCCTATTTATCATGAGTGTCCATTGCGCGACTGTAAGATAGTCCTGGGGGAAAAACTGCCTGTTTCATCCACTTGAAAATTCCAAACTATTCAAAAAAATTTTTTTCCCAAATTGATCCCAAATTTAAAACAAATTTTTTGTACATCATACACATGAAAACCAAAATACAACCCCAATTTCCCAGGCAAATTTTTAATTTGAAAATGGCTATATTTTTGCCATCCATTTTTGAACAAACTAGGGGATTTCAGGCGAAATTTAAAAAAGAAAAACTTTGCAAAATCATACTTTGATTTTTACGTTAAAACATATTTAGAAAAAAATATAATCAAAAAAAACCAATTTGCTATTATACAAATCTAACATAAACTACTTAATTACTAAAAAGGAGTGTTTCCCGACCACAAACACTGCAAGCTAAAATTTTTTTTTTTTTTGGGTTTTTTTACCCGCGCGGGGGGAGCCATTTAAAAGTTTTTTAGCTATACCAAAAAAAATTTACATCAAACCCCCTTTTTAAAAAACCATAAGGATTTGGTTTTCTGCAACAATTACTAAATATAAATGACAAAGGGAAAAAAATCTGAAAAAGCCTTTTTTAAAACCCCTTTCCCTCCTAAATTTCTATTTTAAAACCTTTTTCTATTTTTCCCAAATTTTAAAAGTACCCTTTTGAGAAAAAGTGTCATTTTAAAGTGAAAAAAAAAAGTTCCGCTAAATGTTTTTTTTAGGGGGCATGGAGGTGTTTTCAAAAATTTTAAAAAACCCCTCAGGCATTTTCAAATTTTCAAACTGACCTGCTTGGTTGGGATTCCTTTTATTTTTAATAAAAAAAAATTTTTTTTTATCTCAGGTTGGGTTCGGGGGAAAAAACACTTTGGCATGTTTTATATTAAAACCCAAATTTTTTTACAAATTTTCCGTTTAAAAAAGGGGTTTTGAAATTTTAAACTAAAATGTGAAAGGGGCATCCTTCTAATTTTTGACCAAAAGGGGACTTATTTTGGCCGTGTTTCCCCTCTTTTGGGAACGCACAAACTACAATATTGCAAACCCAAAAAAATTTAAAAAATGAAGGAGAAAACGCGTCCTTTTTGGGTTTTTTTTTTGAGGGAGCCTCGGGGAAAATTTTGGGGAAAGACGGAAGGGGTTGCCTCTTTCCAGAGTTTAAAATTGAAAAAGTCCCTAGAATCCTTTAGTGGTTCCTAAGCAATGAAAAGAATAGATATTTCGCCCCTACGAACAAATTTTTCCCGTTATGGCACTGCAGTTGAATGAATTATCAATGTTAGGGTTGGGGGGGGGGGCAGTACCGCCCCAAAAAAATTGTAAAAATTTAAAACCATTCATAATTTAAGACAATCATGCATCCCCTCCAATAAATTTTTCATTTAACGCATTTTTAATTTTAAACCATTTAAAGCCAAAAATTCATTCCATTTAAATTTTAAAATGGGAAATAAGCTTTTTAGAAACATATTTTTGATGGACCATTTATTAAAATTTCCAAAAAAAAAATGAGGTTTTGGGAAATCAAAGTACTCCCCTTTAAAAACACGTTTTTTTAATGCACGTTCCCGTTTAGATGGATGGAAAGAAGTTTTTTTCAAAAGGTTTTAAAATACAAAAGCATTGAATTCAAAATTTATTTACTAAATTTTTGGGGGTAGCCCCCCACCCTTTAAATTTAAATAAAATTTTTATTATTCGAGGGTGCCCCTATCAAATTTTTATATAGCATTTTGAATATAATAATTTATATCAGAAATTTTTTAGAAATGGTATTTTTCTTTTTTACGACAGGCATTGTTTATTTTCCAAAAAAATTTTGGGCCCCCAAAATGGGTTTTTGTTTTGGAAAATTTTAAAACATGACCACAATAAAATGTTCCCCAACTCTATTTTAAAATGCATTTGGAAATTTTTTTTTTTTGGGCCCTTTTAGTGAAATTTTTGAGTTATATGAGTGAAAGAAAACATATTTTCACTGTTTCCCAAAACCCGTAAAGTTTTTCGTTTTTTTTTCTCCTGAAAAGAAAGCACTTGGGCTGCAAAAAAAAAATTAGAAATAAACTGAAAAATAATTTTTCCCAAAAAAAATATTCAAAAAAATATACAGATGTATATAACCCGCACCCAACATCCCGGCCCAAACCCCAACAAAAAGAAAAGAAAAAAATTTAAAAAAACTTTTTTACAATTTTTTCCCCCATACCGGGGTTATTTTTGATGACCGGGCCCCTTTTAGGCCCATGTCCTAATGCAAGCGAAAGTTTGTGGGGAGAATTGGGTTTAAATTTTTGCTCTAAAATTTACTATTTGTGAAAAAATATTCTTTACAATGTATTTAAATCTTTTCCTTAAAAAAGTTTTAAAAGATATTTCTTTTTTCCCTTGTATGCTTTTTTTGGGTACAATAAATGGGGGGAAAAGGGGGGGAGGGAAAAGGGGAGACGGAAAAAACTAGTGGAAAATTTTTGGGAAAATTTTAAAAAAAAATTTTTTACCATTTTACCCCTTTGGGGTTTGGGTTTTTATTTTTTGTGAACTTTTAGAAAAAAGACCGGGGATGGGCCCCAGTATTAACGAGATGATATATAAGAGTGCCCTTTTCAATTTGTACGAAGACAGTGTTATAGAAAAGTCGAAGGAAAGAAAAAGCGTTTTTTTGGAACAATTTCCCAAATTTAAAAATGAAAGGGAAGTGATAACTTTTCCCCCAAAATTTTAAGTTTTTTACCAAAATTTTTTGGAAGGTACCCCGTTTGTTTCTAGATCTTGTTTATTTTTTAGATACATTTTTTGACTTTAGCTAAAAATTGAAATTAACGGATAGGTAAAATTATAAAAATGTTACAATGTTCTTTTACATTTAACAATATTTTATATGTATATTTTGATCGTAAGTCAATTTTAAAGATCCCTTAAATTGCACCCTCTTTTTAAAATTTTTAAAGGGGATGGTGATATTGCCTTAAAAACTCGCAGTTTTTTCGCCAGCATGTTGAAACCGGGGAAGGACCCTTTTACCTTTTTTTGGGTTTTAAAAAACCCTTTGGGCCCTTTAAAAGGGCGACATTTTGGGGTAAAAGTTTTTTGAGATTAAAGGGGGGGGGAATCTCTTTAGGAAACAAACCGTTTAAAAAACGTAAAATCCTAAATTTTGGGAAAATTTTTTGCTTTTAAGCACAAGAGGGAAAAAATTTAAAAATTTTCCCCTCCGTGATTGTCAGCTAGGACTTTAAAAAGCTTTAAAGAAATATTCCTTGAAATATAAAATTTTCTAAATTTTTTTTTATTCGTTAAAAAAGCATATAATCAAAAGGGGGAGGACCCCTTTTAAACCCTTTTCGACAGAAATTTTTGGCCCAAATTTTTTGAAGTTTTTTTCAAAACAATGGGGTTTTTCCGGGTGCCCCTTCCAAAAACTGTTTCCGGGGGTAAAGAAAAGGGAATTCTCTGTGGGAAAAGGGGGAAAAAGGATCCCCCCGCTGGGTTTGTTGCCCCGAATTTTCTTTTTTTGGGGAAACAATGAATCCCAACGTAGCCGCTTAGTCAGGGGACTTTATAAACAAAATTATCGTCCTAAAAAAAAGGGCCTTTTTGCATAAAAAAAATGAATCAAAAGGAAAAAATTTTTTGCTATATAAAACTTGCTTTTTAAACGTTAAAAAAAAAGGGTTTTTTCAGCTGCAAAAGTCGAAACAAAGGGGGAAAGGGAACGGAGGGGATTGGGTTTGGTGAAAATCATGCGATGCTTATGGGGCGAAATATGGGCTTTCCTTGAAAAAATAAAGTTTTTTTCCCCGTACCTTACATGCGAAGCTGTTTTATTTCCTCTTAAACCATGTTTCCCCTTTTTAAACGCCCCCACTTTCGTTTTCGTTAATTTTATGGGATCCCTCTCCGTGGCCAATTTTGCCCCCAGGAAACTCTCTGGGGGCTATTTGCATCCGGTACAGGGGAAACCCCCAACGACCTTTGGCCAATGGGGGAAACCTTTGGGCCAAATAAAAAGGCCAATATGAAAAACGATTGATTTTAGTTATCTAAGTATTGGGGTGGTTATTGGCTTTGAAAAATAAAAAGTTTACCCCTTTCAAAAAGATAGTACTTTTTTAAAAAACCCTTTTGAAATAATAATTAAAAAAAAATGTTTATTGTTTTTTAATTTCAAAATTTAAGACCCAAATCATAACTTAAAACATTTCTAAAACATGTTGATTTTCTTAAAAAGTTTGTTTAATTTTTTTTAGCTCCTAATACGGAAATTTTTACCTTCAAGTCCCGTAAAAATTTTAAAAATCGTTTTGTAAAAGGGGGTTAGGGCGGGAAATATCGGAATGTTAAAATTTTTAGAAATTTTTTTTTTCCTTCTTTACTTTCCCGTTTAAGCACAATGTAAAGGGTTTCCCATTTAAAAAAATTTTTTAAAACGATAATTTTTTATTTTATATCTAAAGTCTGTGTATTGAAAAAGTTTTCATGATGATGTTGTTTTATTTCCATAAAAATGGGGGGGTGCACTGAAAGGGGAAACCCAGTTCAAAAGTTTTTTTTATTTTGTACGATAGGGCATCCCCCAAAACATACAGTTTGTCTATCGTGTTAAGATTTTTAATTCCCGCCCCCCAATTTGGGCACTATTTGTATCCCAAAGTTTTTTCTTATCGATATGATGGGTTTTCTATAATTTTGGAATTGTTTTTTTGGAGTTTTTTTTTTGAAAAGGTTTTTGCAATGGGAATATTTATCAGAAACATTTTCCCCTTTGGGTTTTTATGGTTTCCCAAAAATCCATGGGTCATAACGGGTTTAAAACAGGGCAGAAAAGTTTTGATAGCATTTGCTTTTGAACCAGTATGTAGAGTGGGCAAAAGGGGTCACTAGATTTTGGTTTTCGTCTTTTTTTGTTTTTCCCCTTAATTTGGGCAATGGAGACTTTGCTTAAAAACCCCTTCTCAGATTTTTTTAAAAAACTTTTGTACTAAAAAACCCCATTTCAGCAATTTTAAAATGGCACTCGAGTTCCACGGCCCTTTGGGAAGGGAAAATTGAACAAATTTCTGTCGTTTGTTGGAAGTGGGTTGGGCCCTTGTAAAGTTTTTTTTGCTGCCCGTATTAAAAAGATGATTTTCTTGTAACCATCTTTCGCGGGGCAATACAATCGTCTCCTTATGGGCGGGTTTTTTTTGAAAAAACATAAAAGTTTTAAAAAGTGAAGAAAAACAAATCTTTGGGAAAAATTTAGAAAATTTTTGAAACATATAAAAAGCAAAAGAATCTAGTGAACGAATTATTACCCTCAAAGTAATTACGCAACATTGACCCTTAAGAAACACATACACATGAGTGTGCCCTAGCCATTCTCACTGTGTTCTGCAGTCATTGAATCATGTGACATTTATCTCTGACCAAGTTTAAATGCAAACAAAATATTTGTTTGTTTTTGTTAAACACTAGTTATAGGTAATTAGATTTGTATCGAGAAAAGTGCATGAGTTCTGCAGTGGAAATATTGCGCGACAGTAGGAGCGCAATATCATTCCTCAAAAGACCGATGTACGCTGCAGAACTCGTGCATATTGCTCGCTGCAGATCTAAGAACCTTTCAATTATATACACATACTACAATTATAACTATTATATAAATGATATCATTTTTCTTAGGCTTGAGTAAAATTGAAAATATTGTGGTTAAAGAACTTTTAAACGCGGCGAAATTTAGGAAACTGACGTCAAAATGACGTCACGAACCCGATATGAAAAATGATATTGACTTTTCAGATCCCACTGTTTTTCAACAGAGTTTATAAATGTGTATGTGATAATATGCAATATTCCTCACCGAGAAATGAAATGATTTATATATCTAGTTACCTTAAATTGCAACCAGTTTTATTTGCATTGAGGACACGATAGCGCGTAAACAAAACTGATGTCAGACGTCTTGAGACGTTACAAAGAAGCACACGACCTTTGCCCAGATATAATGTCATACAGTTAGTTTTATCGATGATACAGATTCTCAAATGAGTTACCGCTTAAGACAGAAGACAATGACTCCTGTAAGGGCAGCAACAGGCGTGATCAAAACTGGAACTGAGATGTAAACGGAAACGAGGTCATCTGTTCTTCTTCCTAAAATTTATCAATCTCAGGAAGCAATATATATAGATTTACACCAAATTCTTTGTATTTCTGATATTTCTAAATATTTTTTTCCGAAAATCTGACGCATCGATGTAGGTAGCAGAGGTTGTTCTCTTTCTGTCATTTGTAGACAAATTTCATACTAAAACAATACCGCACTTTCCTCAAGGGACGGCGCAGGATGTTCCGTGATAGAGTTTTTAAGGTCGGGCTAAGAATCACTTGTACCTCACCGATGTGGGTTTGAGCCTCGCTAGGGGCGTTGAATTGTTCATGTGTGGGAGCCATCCAGCTACCGAACGGAAAATATATCTCACATATACACACAGAGACTTAAAATGCCACAAATGAAGGGTAACGTCTCAAGTGAAAATTATCAACCATATATCAACGATATACACAACTAGGCTTGGCTATGATCACACACTAAGCAGGTCAATATTTGTTAAATTCCAATGGGAAGAAGCACACATATTATAGAAATTGTCAACTCAAGGGTCAAGTCCGCCGAAATTTATTAAATTAAAACATGATGATGATTTGCACAACTACGTCTTCCACTGACAACTTATGACTTTTGGTAACCTTCGGCCAATAGATATACGTCAAGTAGTGTAAACAGCGTAAAGCACACCTTATCGAGATCCATAACTTCACTGAAAATCACTGAACATGGCGATGATATACACTTTTACGCTCGGCATTGATTACTTTTGTGAAATTCGGCTTAATTCTTACTCTTGATATATGAGAATTCGTGCGGAAAAGGTAAAATAAGACAATTCATATAATGAAAATCAATGATCCGGAACATGCCAATAATATTCACATTGAGACTTGGTACTGATCACTCCTGTAATGTTTTGTGGAAATCCGCCTATGAATAGAACAAAAATAGCCGAAAACTAGGCTTTTTAATGTTCACTTTTTGTGAAGCAAGGTGCAGATCCGCTTAGTGGTGTCAAAGGAGTTGTGTGGACAATCTTTTTTGACACTTAGATGGACAGACTGCAAACAGACGGACATCACATTAAACAATATCTCCTCCACTACACGTGGGAGAAAAATATGGTCCCAATAGTACGTATACATGTACAAATGAAACAAGGTTACAGAAGAAACTTATTTATGCTGCAGTACTTAAAGCGATACCGTGGTGGTATAATGAACGAAAACTTAAATTGTTTCCAGTACATTTAATGTTTAAAAATAAAACGTTATTCATCTTATTTTGCTTAATATTTCATTGGGTTAGAGCCATAAGTTCACTCCAATTCCAATTTTCACTTTTTGTATATTTCACTTTGTCTTGTATCATATTTTATTATGTTAAAATTTTATGTTCATATTTCATTTTTAGATATCTACCGGAACGCAAACAAGTTAACGCGTATCTCACAAAGTCTTGCGAGCCAGATATGAATAAATCCAGATAAAGGTCAGACACTGCTATTAATTTTTCCATAGGCTTACATTGTAAGAAATGACTCTGTAGAACCCCCTCAAAACTTTTGTTGACACATGAGGTGCCATTTACCCTGTCAAATAGCCTTCCAGACACAAAAAAATTAACATTTTTACATGGGCATGCGCGACCAATTTTTTTTCTATTTCCATTCAAAGACAACCACCCTCAACTGTGCAACTGTGGAAATTTCAGTATACATGAATTCAGCTATTATAATTTTAAAGTAAACACTTACCAAAGTAACAAATGTGTTATTTTTACTCTCAGCCAAAATCCATGCCCTTGTCCCCTTTTATCTATAGTGTGTCACAGTGTCTTAAATCAGCTACGCTCGTATATAGAAATATGGAGTAAAACTGCATTTTTTTATTTAAATGATCACCATGGAGAGTAGATGTTGAGGCAATATACACGAAACTCCTCCTGTATTGAATGAATATAGTCCCCTTCAACCAAATACTACTTACATACACTTTCAAGCATAAATGCTACTGCAAAGAGCTGTTTTCATACCCCACCCATTACAAAACAGTGCTTTTCTGCATAATCAACACATTTCTCATCCTAGGGGATTACTGAAAGTGACTTAAGCATTCAAAATACAATAAATAAACACTAGCTGATATTAACATAAAGATAACACACTATTGACACTGTCATTAGAGCATTTTGCACCTTAAATGTCTTTCAAACAGACCTCTGCTGCATATTCTTTTCATCAGTTTTTGGCCACTATGCCATAGATATAAGCATTTTTCCCATTGAAAGATAACAAAAGGAGGCATAATCTTGCCAGGTATATCAATTTTGCTGTTGAAAAGTGCTGAACTCTCAAATAAATGACAGTCAACTACCTCTGAAATGCCATTTTAAGGTTATTTTCACACATATTTTGACCATGGAAATGGAAATTACATATTTTAGAGCATAGTTTTGCAATTTAGAATGCCTGACAAACTGCTCTTGCATGGAAAGAATTATTGTAGAGCCCAAAATACTTCACTGAAACAGTTAAAAGCAGAAATATAAGAATAACAAACAATTAAAGGGAGAAAATTCACTTAAAATATGTATTACTTTTTCATTTCTGATAACTCCTTGGCTCAATTTTGGCATTTTTCTGTCAACCTGACTAACAACAAGACTAAAAATGAGTTATAAAAGCTGTACATCATGCTGGAAAGCAACTAAAATCTGTATCAAATTATCACCAAAGAAATGTGTTCAAATGACAAATACCTCTCCTGCTCTATCCAACAAGACAGAACACAACAGACTACTGTTTGATCCTAAGAATGCCTATATAATGTAACTGAAGACTGGCCACTTCAACAGTACAAGTAAAATAACTAATTTTTGTAATATAACTTCCAGCTGAACCCCACAAACAACACATGTCACTGAATAAGTAATTCTAGAGCAATGTCTATCTAGCTGAGTCTTTACACAATATTCATGTGTCCTTTAATGTACTGTTTTAATAAAATATTGTAAGCAGCAAGCTTACAGATATTTTAATATTCTACTTTCAGTGTTATTTCTGCTTCCAATTGAGCTTTTGAGCATCTGAATTGGTAAAAATTCTGAAATAAGTGATACATAATCTTTCTTCACACAAAAGAGAAATAAAAATGACAAAAATGGCGCCCCGGAGACTTTCGTTGTTTCAAGGAAAAGAGAAAAATATTATTTATATAATTTTGAAGGTTTTAGGGGCAAAACTTAAATTAAGTCTGCCTATAACTATGTATTTTAATGTCATACCTCTACATTTATTTATCAGTAAGCATTCTGTCACTGTCAGTACATGGTTTTCCTACAATCTTGTTAAAAATCTTCATGGTGCCTCAGCCAGTTGAGTATGTTTTGAGACCTAAATAAAAGATTTACAAGAAAATAACAATGCAGTCATCCAACACTCTACCCCTCGTTAATATCCTGCTCTATGAGAAAATTCTGAATCCATGCAGACACCAAAAACTTGAAATATCACTTGGATCAAATGAAAACACATATTTGAAATATTGATAATACAAAGTTTGAGCATCTCTGGTCTTGATATTGGTTATAAATTTCTACTTACTTGTTTAAATTCCTGCAGTTATAGTATTGAACAACGTTGAAAGCTTTAATTCTGCTAAAAACACCAGCAGAAGCATGTTAAATAGCAAAATCTATTTTCTGTACCTGTTACTCCAGTTAAGTCACAGTTAAAATGAAACCTTCTTTAGGTCAGACATTGCTATTAATTTTTCCATAGGCTTATATTGTAAGAATTGACTCTGTACGACCCCTTCAAAACTTTTGTTGACTCTGTCAAATAGACTTCCAGACACAAAAAAATAACATATTTACATGGGCATGCGCGATCCATTTTTTTCTATTTCCATTCAAAGACAACCACCCTATACTGTGCATGAATTTAGTGGTGAATTCCAACAAGTACTTATTTCACTAAATTGCTAATTTCAGGGTTAAATATATAGCCAGGCAGCTATAAAATTCTTCAAAATGCACAGAAAACATTACATGTCCAGATTTTAGGGATATTTTTATGATTCAAAGCAACACATTTTTAACCAATCAGCTGAAGACTTATTGAATGCTACGGGTTTCCCTACACATTTTTCAACAAATTCGAAGCCGGCAAATAATAACAACATTTGACCTAAACATGCATAGCAGAATTACTCGTGCAGTTTGTTTGTTTTCTTAGTGTGCTAAACCGATCTTTTCTACCATGTTTAATTTTGGCGAGTTAAGATTTCTCATTTGTTTGCCAATCTGCTTAGCCAAAGCTACCGTTGATAAGCTGTGGCACTGTAATATGAAAGATCTTGTTTCATTTTATTCCTGTCATACCCGAATATCAACATTTAAGCTTCAAGTCAAACACAATTTGGTTGCAAGAATTTAGGGCCATACATCTACATCTTACGTTAATATATACTGTTATCAGATTTATATCTATAAAGCGAGAGCTAAACATAGATATATGTATACATTTCGTTCTGTTTTATACGTAAACATTAAAAACAATCCTAAACAATGATCTCTACGGCTACTGTATACTATAGAAATACTATATAAAGAAATAATCTATTTAAAGAAAAGTGCTTACATTCCTAAAATTTACAAATACACTGCTGAAGAAAAGGGATCACGGGCACAAATTAAGCAAAGATAAAACTTCATAAAATATACAGAACAAATGTAGCACTTACAATAAAATTGTACACAATGTTGACAGAACAAGAGTAGCAGAGACACTAAATGAAAGTATTACGCGTTGTTACATTACTGGGCAGTGTAAGTTCGCGTAAGACATTTGAAAGTCCACAAGTGCTGACGAATTACCAGTAACGAATAAACTAAAATTACATTCAACTGTAATGTTATCAAAATAACTTGAGGATATATTATCGAATATTCTTCTGCAGTTAAGCTTTTGTTCATACTTTTGAAGCTTGGACAACATTTGTTTATAAACCATATAAGAGAAAAACGCATAGGTCATCGCCTCGTTTGATGATTTTGAATTTACTTTTTTCATAAAATTTGAAAATAAACATTCAAAGAAACATTTTACACAATGGTAGATATCCTGAAAATGCTTGTAGACTACATCCTTAAAATAAATTCATAAAAGATCAGTTATTTTCTTTTTCGCCAGTAATGATACAAACTGTTTTGGCATGGCGCATGGAATACATATACTGGAAGAACAAATGTATGCGTAACTTTGATCTAAATCAAACATTTTTCAAATAGGAAAAAACAAGTCAAAGAGGCATTTCATGTTGATTGGATATTAAACTGCATATCTAAGTGTCTGTAAATGACTAAACATGACAATTAAGGCTTTAATATGACCCAAGAAGTCTTCACGTTATCCCAAGTATGAATATATTGGCGTACATAGCAGAAAATCGATCTCTTTCGCCTATGTGAAAAACATTAAGGAAAGTCTAGAAGTAGGTCCCTTGGCGTAGAACGCAACAAATCATAAGAATTACAATAGCAGAACCTGTTTGACTGATTCTGTCTATGAGAGGTAACGTAATGTGCAGCAACTCTCATACCCAATAGCACCGTTTAAAGTGAGACTCTCTAATTCAAAGACAGTGAATAAATTCCATGATACCAAATAACTAGAAAATATGTTGTAACACAATGTTTTACCTAGTTATATTTTATAAGCGAAACGAATAAAAACAACTGGAACGACCGTTTTACCCTTGATTCATAGTAGGAGACAACTAATTGATTCCGAAAACTTTCTTTTTCTGTTTCCCTGTTTTTCCAACAGATATAAAATGTTTTCTTCTATACCACATTTTCTATTTCGATTATAATGAGATATGAAACAAACATTTCTCATCCAGTTTGGTATCATATAACCTGCACTTTGTTTGTATGCTGAGAATCTTAATCAAATCAAATAGATAGAAATTTCACAAAAAGATAAAACATGCATAAATCAGCTGCATTATTTGAATTTTGCAAAAAGCTATATATAACTTTAAATAGTATAATAGCTGATTCTGTTACGGTTATGAAAGTTGTTTACATGGAAACTTTAAAATATTATAACATTTCCGGTATAGTTTATAATGATGTTTCATAACAGATAATTTTGCATTCAACTTCACACATTTCATTTTACATTATTATATAAGTAACTATTAAAAGTAACAAATGGTCTTTACAGCTGATGCTGGCTGATCCATAAGAGGTCAGTATACCTTATTCATCATAATCATACGGGCCCTGTCTATGCGTAATGTTCACGTAGTTCTAGCGCCGGCGTTGTATCATAACGGATTTCCTTTCAGATAAATTCTTAAATATTGGTGGTGCGGATAAAAAAAATAATAGATTTATCATTGTAAGTTTGTGGAAAATATTAATAAATGCTAAATACAGGTTAAAAATAAATGAAAACATATATGTCCAGAAAGAAAATGTCTATACAGGGATTTGTGCCTTCTTGTCATAATGGCACTAAGTTTTATAATAACCCGTAACAGTTCTGGTACTAGGTGTGTCATTATGCAAGGAAGGCAAAACTAAACCGTATATAAAATTCTTAATACATAATATATAAAGGTTCCCCTTTTAAATGTATTTTATTGTAAATATTTACATGTCTAGAATTTGTACGCTTTCAAAAAAGGATTTTATAAAACATTTAATTTATAGAAGTTCTTTCATAGTAGTCTGTATTTCCTACTTTAAAGTAAGAATATAGAACTTTCAATTTTGAACCGATATCTTAAATAGTGACAACAAAATAGTTAATGCAACAACTGCACATTAAAAATAGGACTATTCTAGACAAGACTGCCAAACATGATACAGAAGACAACAGTGCAATGATTTTGTTATAGATCGGATTAATTAAAAAGAGCAAAAATATTTGTCAAGCTAATCTGTGTTAATAAAGAATTTGACATGTGCGTCATGTGGTGCCATTATTTGTCCTAGGTTTTCTTAAATAAAATGTAAAACCCTTAAATGATTTTTTCATGATATCTTAAGTATTTGTTTGACATCTACAGTTGTGGCACTGGTGTTTTGTTTAATTTGTTTCAAATAAAACTGTCCCATTAGAAAAGTTTGGAAACATTCAATCATTTAAGTAATAGCAATTAAAACGAAATTATGTTATGATTTTATATACACACATAAAATAAGTTATGTTGGTTAACAGTGAATCAACATGCTTTAAAATGACATATTTTTCGTCCTAACATTATACAATCTGTTTAAAACTGATAATTTTCCCAATTTAATTATCATATTATTATTCTATACTGAAGGTTTTCTTCAAACATTTTAAAGAATTTTGTTCAAATCTCTGTTATAATATAAGTTATACACTTTTAGCACACTTGCACCGTTGATTTATAGGATATTGACAAAACCATAAATGTACATTCGAAGCTATTTGCGTATGGCATGATATTTCTTTAAAAACTTATAAAAAAGGACATATAAATGAAAACCATTTGCAGTTATTTTCAGGTAGGCAATTCTGGCATTCTGGTCTCTTGACCAACCTTTTAAATAATAACTGCAATAAGAGAATAAAGTTGGCTAAATAGATAAGTGTCGTTTGAAGATTATACCAGGCTGCCACAATTGCTTATCTGTATTTAATCAGTACTGGCATTTTGATATATTGACAAAACAAGTTAATTTGTGGAGCTATAACTTATCGCTAGAAAAAGGTGCTAATAACTTTTAAATTTAAGATGATTTTGCAACATTTACCGCTAGAACAAATAAGGTTAATTATATTTAATCATAATAATTCCATTACAAACAAATTAAATGCTAATTTGATAATATAGAGTCATTCAAACTATAACTTTCGTTTTCTCAAAATAATGAAAATTGCAGATAACTTCCTATGGCTTTAACCCATCGATATAGTTAAGAAAGATACTTTATTTTAGAAAATGTTAATGTGTAGTTGCTATGATTTTAACTACTTAAAATGTACGTTTGCAAGGCTGGAATACTAACTGAAAATTGCTTTAAAATGTCATATTTGTGTTCTTATGTAAACAGTTTAAAATGTACAATGTGATAAAAGTACGTGTTTTACATCAACCTAGTTTTGGTATATGTACCATTCAATGGAAACACAAATTTACAATGGTTGATTATTACTTCCTACTGGATATCTATCCTTCCGTTTTTACCTGTATTGAGATCAGCCTGTTCAGTAGATATACTTGCACTTTTAAATGTTATTTCCATGGTACCGTTTGATGTAGTAGATCGAAATGTTGTCTGTACAGCTGCTGTAAATACACATGCTTGTTAAAATTATCAAATTAGTATAAAAGCAATGACATTAAATGTACTCATTATTTTTGGATTTGCCTTGAATTTGACATTTTAAAAATATTTCTCTTAACACTACTGATCAGACTTTTATTCAAAACCTGATTTATCTATTCATTATAATTTCGGAAAACAAACAGCATTGCCGGGGTACGCAAGACTATAAATAGTTTTGGTATATGTACCACTCTATCTAAACACAACGTTTACAATGGCTAACTACTGTTTCTACTGAATATTTATCCTTCCGTTTTTACCTGTATTGTGATCGATCTGTTCAGCAGACATAATTTCAGATGTAGTTTTCATGGTACTGTTTGGTGTCGTAGATGGAATAGTTGCCTGCACATCTGCTGTAAATACACATGCTTATAAACATTATCAAATATGTATTTCAACACTGACATTAATTGCACTGATTATTGTTGGGTTTGCCTTGTTCATGTACTTGATATTTTTCAAAATATTTCTCTTAATATTACAGAGCAGACTTTCATCCAAAATCTTATTTTGTCTATTAATTGCAATTTCTGATTACGAACAGAATTTCTGGGTTACACAAGACTTTAAGTGTCCCCCGGTTCAAAATGTAAGGCACGGGTGAAATCAAAGGTAAAACCAACCGTGTCTAATTTGCAAGCTGCATGACTTCGTTACATGAAGTTTTTTTGTTCTTTTTTGTAATTTGTTCATCTACAGTATTTGTGAAAAGGCTTTCACTGAATTAAATTACCGCTGTGGAGTAACAAACAAATGAAATAGAAGGCATTTCATTTCTGAAACAAGCACCGCTTTGGACTGTATTTTTTCTTAACTCTAACGTCTCTGATTGGTTTGTACTTGAAGGTCTTGCTAGCACCAACGATTTCAATAACAAGAAAATATGAAATAAATGTTTTTTTATAAGAAATCAGGCACAATAGATAAAGGAATGAACTGAAACAATTCAATGTTTCTATCTCAAAACTGGCATGTTATGATACAGTAAGGAAGTTAAATAAAAGTAGATACTGTATAGTGGGATAATTCGTGAATGTTTAATTTCCGCTATATTCGCGGTCAACATTGACAGCGCGAAATCTGACTTTTTGTTACAGCAAACATATACATTTCCCCAAGGGAGACCACTCTTACAAACGTTACTCATTCTTACATTGTTACTTCTCCTGACAAACAAAAACAATTCTCACAGATGATGAACCGTTGATTTTATTGAATAGCACATCAATATATAATACTAGTACAAGTCAATATCTCTTGGTATTTTCATTTGAACACACATAGGTAAATAGATTAGATAACTACAGTCCAGCTTTATTAAATGATTCCACTAAATTGTCTGGATTGTCCAAGTTTTCCAGTGAAATGCCGGGCTGTTTTTGCAGGACCGTTGTCAATGCAGTATTTTGCTATCTGCAGGCGAACTTCGGGGGAATTTGAACTAAGACCTAGTCCGTTTTCGGCTGGTAGATGGTGTAGATTGTTTTGATTTAATAACAATTTTTCCATACTAAACTTCTTCATAAACAACGTTGTTCGCAGCAGTAATCGCAGTCACCTTTTAATCATCATTTAATTTCGTTGGATCTGGCAAAATTATGAAAGGTGGCCTTTTAATACCGCAACCATTTCCCCATAATATCAGACATTTTCGTAAACTAGAATAGACGTAGGGTCTAACACCAAGAACACAATAACAAAATGTGAAAACACTGAAAATGTACGAGTACAACTTGTCAGGTGTATTGATACATGATTAATAATCAGTCAAGTAATATCTTAGCCGACGCGCTGAGATAACTTTATTTCTATATGTTAATTGCTCAATTAAATATCAACACGGGGATTTGTATGAGTACGTCAAAAGAAACTGTTTAACATGTGTTTCGATACGTGATTAAATATTAATAAAACAGTGGTGAGATTTTAATTTCAATGCATTACAGGACTAAATTTCGCACACGTGTTGAATTATTAAATTATTATAGGCTATATGCGTCTCTATTCCAGCGACAACGACAGACTTATCCTCGTGGTTATTATCATTTGCATGTCGTTTGCATGTCCAGTAAGAGTGACCTCCCTTTCTGTTGTTAACAATCAAGGTTTATATTTCGCGGTCGAAGTAGTTTCCCCGAAATTAAGACACCGTGATTTCAAAACTTAGAAAAAAAAACGCGAATAATTAGCCCCGCGAATATATTTCACCATGCAGTGTATGGATGCACATTAGTTATAAAAGGTATGTTGTTTGAAACTATATTGTTATAAATGAGTCATTTTGTAACGCATTTGTTTCTATGGCCGTGTACTTTCATGTGTCATGTATTATGCATGTACTCATTCAAGTTGAAAAGCTGGAAAATTGTTATTCTATTAAAACCTCTCTAGACTTAACATTCTAGATCGTATGAAAAGTAATTTTGACGATACAAAATTATAAATTTTATTCAACGAGTTTAATAAATTCAATGTGGAAAGTCACAAATGTAATATTCTTTTTATCACATGTTAGCCTTTCCTGTCGAAGGATCACACATTCTACCTTTTTACTATATAAACTAATTAATTCAACCAACGTCTCCTATAACATAGACGTCGACGTCAAAGCTTTATTACACTAGTGTATTATAATACATAGTCATGCAAGCAATAAATTACTTAATTTACACACACACACTCGAAGTTTGTCATACGGTTTGCGGGGTCGAGACTTCAGTCCCGGGGCGAGGTGTATGTTCTCTGTGACGATTTGATTACAGACATTACGTCTGAAAGCATTTGCCCTTCACCACTGATTCATGTGGTACAGAATCCAGGTAAGACTGTCTGATTGCCACACACTCGAAGTTTGTCATACGGTTTGCGGGGTCGAGACTTCAGTCCCGGGGCGAGGTGTATGCTCTCTATGACGATTTGATTACAGACATTACGTCTGAAATTATTTGTCCTTCACCACTGAATCATGTGGTACAGAATCCAGGTAAGACTGTCTGTTTGCCACACACTCGAAGTTTGTCATACGGTTTGCGGGGTCGAGACTTCAGTCCCGGGGCGAGGTGTATGTTCTCTGTGACGATTTGATTACAGACATTACGTCAAAAATTATTTGTCCTTCACCACTGATTCATGTGGTACAGAATCCAGGTAAGACTGTCTGTTTGCCACACATTCGAAGTTTGTCATACGGTTTGCGGGGTCGAGACTTCAGTCCCGGGGCGAGGTGTTTGTTCTCTGTGACGATTTTATTACAGACATTACGTCTGAAATCATTTGTCCTTCACCACTAATTCATGTGGTACAGAGTCCAGGTAAGACTGTCTGTTTGCCGTTACATAACTGAAATACCGTCGGAAATAAGGTTAAACCCAAAACAAATAGATAAAAGATAAATAATTTATTTGTAAAATATTAAACATAATTATATACAATAGCCACATAAGTTTTCTTGGGAAACATTATGGTTCACTCTCATTGACAATGAATAAAAAGTACTCATAGTATTAAATAGGTAAATGTCCAGCTTATCTGCAATTAGACTTCTTTCCGAATTTTTTCCTTCATTTTGACGTCAGACTTTCTCATATTAACAGTATATCAGATATCCTAGGGCTATCTCATCGATGTACAATATAGTGTTCATCCGGTTCAAGACATATTCACGAGGAGATTGACCATCCTGGCCACAAATGAAACTAGTCCTGCCTGATGTACTTAAGTAGTAATTCGTCGGTGCTGCACTTGAAACCTTCTTCATCTTTACACTATTGAAGTCGTAAAATTATTAGAGGTGACAGTAACCAGTTCTTGGTTTTTATGAATACAGGCGTATTTGTCATCAGCTGATCGTCTTTTCCTGGTACATGTACTCCGATAATAACAAATTTAATATAGTAATTAACTACTTGTGCAAGGCTGATATCCTCTGAACTAAAATAACATTTTCGTTATGTTCATAAAGTCGAATTGCAAGGGATGGCCATTTATCTTGCTATTCAGTTAAGTGGTTCCATAACCCAAACCCGACATGTGTTAAGTAAACAAACTATTGAACACCAGTGATCTGATCTATTTCACCGCGCATTTAATGGCCTGTTTTACGTAACGGCATTAGATACATGCGTTAAATGGTTCTTTACGAGCATTTACGTACGGTTTGTTACAAAAACTTTTAACCCATTCCTGTAGTTTTAGCAAGTTTATGTTGCAAACGTAAGTGATATCTTTCCAAAAAAAATAACATACCTGCAAATGAAAAATAAAATGAATGCTGTTGTTCCAGCTACACCAAAAATACCGAAAAACGACACGAAGCGGCTGGGCCATTGTCTGCTTTCCTTATGAACGGTATAAGATGTTTAATCCTAAGCATAAAACTTGGACCAGGAATGTGCTAGACATGCATCTCCTTCTCGTCTTGGAAAACATATACGGCCTAAACCACGTCATATGTAACACATAGCTCTTGTATATTATACAATTATGTTAAAGCCTACGTCCATCTGTTCATTTAAGTCTAATTAATGTTTTAAACCAGCAACTAGGGGCTGGTTTTATTACAGGTAACGAGTTTAAGTATGTAGAACTCTAAGTACTTGTATCCTACCCATACTGGATAATGGAAAACATCCTTTATAACATATAATGAAAACACGTTAAATGCAAACTGATCATATGCAGCAATGTAAAAATAAAACATCAGAGAAATGGCATCAAATCTCCTGACTCTAGACTAATTGTTGATTTTTTTCAGGTTAGATTGCTTAGAAGAGATGATGATATTTTCTGTTGCTGTCACGTCAGGGATCCGTAATTATTTATTCAGCTGTTGGCTGTTTATTATTAATACTTATTTTGTAAAACAGTTAAAATTATTTGGTAACCCCATTTTTATAATCGCTTTTTGAAAGAAACTTATGTTTTTAAAGAGAAAGGACACATTATCATTAGTCTACACCCTTTGTTCCATCCTTGCTATATGTTCGTATACTAATAATGTTATGTTAATATTGTAGTTCGATATTAATCTCAATCAAATTAATATTGATTGTAATTCAGTATCCTTACAGTTATTTTAGGGAGCATCTCAAAACATTTTATTAAGATAACTAGCTTAGGTCACGCTGTGGACAAATATTGGATATTTTGACAAGCAGCATTTTTTGCTCCTACCCCCTGCTCTCAAAATAACCAACTTGTGTTGTATAGATATATTAAAACATGATTCGGCTAAATTTAACCCTTAGCACCCTGAAGGTCTAAAATGGAATGGTCCATCATTCAATTTGGGTAGTACCACTAATTATTCAAAGTGGTGTTCACTGAAAATTTACTGACTGAATAGCGAACAGTGCAGAGCATGATCAGACTGCACGGATGTGCAGGCTGATCTTGGTCTGCACTGGTCGCAAAGGCAGAATCAGTAAAGGTTAAAGCATATTATTTGTCTACAGATTACTTTGATTCTAATATTTCCCTACTGTAAACAAGTAGATGAATTTGCAGGGCTTTTCATTAGGAAATTGGGAAGAGGCACTGACCTTTCAAATTGGGAACTTTTTGTGCGATAATTGAATATTTTAGAAAAAAGGCTTTTTTCATATTGATAGATTAGTACTTATGTATAAATTGAATAATATACAGTTATTGACTTTTTCATAGGTTGATATTAGGATTTATCAACCCAAAAAGAGTTACATTCACCGAGCTGCAGGCAAGGTGAAAATAACTTTTTAAGGGTTGATAAATCCTGATATCAACCTATGAAAAAGTCAATAATTGTTTTATTACATGAATAAATATGTAGTCAGTCTTGTTATTACAAATGTATCTTTAATAAAGAAATAAGGAATAAATTTAGATCAAATCAGGTTGATATTGGTTTTCCAAGCACCTACTTCGATCTATTTTTATTTTCATACTATTTATAACACAAGATAAGTTAATATGGTATGTACTCATTACTTTTTGAACCGTTTTCAGCCAATCAGAGAAACAATAGAATACAGTCATGAAATAATGATAAGTATTTTCAACTTAAATACTTAATTAAATTTTTACAGCACTTTATTTTTCAACTTCAAAATTCTCAGTTCAGTTATTTCAAAATCTAATCATATGTTTGAAATCTTTAAATTAATTTTGTCAACCAGCAAATTCAGTTCTGTGTCATCTCGGGCAATGATTTGAGGAAATCTTATCTTTCATTTTTATGCTCCCGAAGGGAGGCATATTAGTTTTCAACTGTCCGTCCGTTCGTTTGTCACAATGTTAACTTTTTGCATGAAGGCACTTTACTCACGAACCACTGCACCCAGGATCTTCAAACTTCACCTGCTGATAGTACTTATTCTGTACACAACCCCTACTGACTTTGGGGTCACCAGGTCAAAGGTCAAGGTCATCAGGTCAAAGGTCAAGGCGCTGCGGGGGCATTTGTCACCATTAGTGACAGCTCTTGTTGGGAAGTGTGTCTGCCACAGTTGGGAAAAAATACTATATTTTTGGATTGGGAAATGGCCTTATATAGTCCTCTAATATATATAGATGGAAAGCCCTGATTTGGGAAGTACTATTGCATGGTGCATGTATGGTGCCATATATAGTAGGTTGACGTGATGTCAACGCATAACATGCATGTTTTATCGTGTTAAAATACTTGAAGTATCACATCCTGCGGAATAACTTCAGAGTGCTTAGACATCTAGTGGATTATTACACATGCTTAATAATGGATATTAAGTGTAATATCGTTCTGTTGTAATTGAGCCGTGCCATGAGAAAACCAACATAATGGGTTTGCGACCAGCATTGATCCAGACCAGCCTGCACATCCGCGCAGTCTGGTCAGGATCCATGCTGTTTGCTAACAGTTTCTCCAATTTCAATAGGCTTTAAAAGCGAACAGCATGGATCCTGACCAGACTGCGCAGATGCAAACCCACTATGTTGGTTTTCTCATGGCACGGCTCGTATAATTTTGATTCTGAAAAGTCTTTCTTATGAAATAGCAGGTCAAATGATGTAGCACTCTTTTTTTTTGCACCTGTATGGTGCCAAATGATATGTCAGTGTAACATCAGTATTGCCATCTATCAATGAAGCTGTGCATGGATTTTTAGCTCACCTGTCACAAAGTGACAAAGTGAGCTTTTGTGATCGCACGGTGTCCGTCATCCGTGCGTGCGTGCGTCCGTGCGTAAACTTTTCCTTGTGACATCTCTAGAGGTCACATTTTTCATGGGATCTTTATGAAAATGGGTCAGAATGTTCATCTTGGTAAATTCTAGGTCAAGTTCGAAACTGGGTCACGTGCCTTCAAAAACTAGGTCAGTAGGTCTAAAAATAGAAAAACCTTGTGACCTCTCTAGAGGCCATAATTTTCAATGGATCTTCATGAAAATTGGTCAGAATGTTCACCTTGATGATATCTAGGTCAAGTTCGAATCTGGATCATGTGCCGTCAAAAACTAGGTCAGGAGGTCTAAAAATAGAAAAACCTTGTGACCTCTCTAGAGGCCATATATTTCATAGAATCTTCATGAAAATTGGTCAGAATGTTCACCTTGATGATATCTAGGTCAAGTTCGAAACTGGGTCATGTGCCATCAAAAACTAGGTCAGGAGGTCTAAAAATAGAAAAACCTTGTGACCTCTCTAGAGGCCATATATTACACAAGATCTTCATGAAAATTGGTCAGAATGTTCACCTTGATGATATCTAGGTCAAGTTCGAAACTGGGTCACATGCGGTCAAAAACTAGGTCAGTAGGTCTAAAAATAGAAAAACCTTGTGACTTTTCTAGAGGCCATATATTTCACAAGATCTTCATGAAAATTGGTCAGAACGTTCACCTTGATGATATCTAGGCCAAGTTCGAGACTGGGTCATGTGCCGTCAAAAACTAGGTCAATAGGTCAAATAATAGAAAAACCTTGTGACCTCTCATAAGGCCATATTTTTCATGGGATCTGTATGAAAGTTGGTCTGAATGTTCATCTTGATGATATCTAGGTCAAGTTTGAAACTGGGTCACGTGCGTTCAAAAACTAGGTCAGTAGGTTTAAAAATAGAAAAGCCTTGTGACCTCGCTAGAGGCCATATATTTCATGAAATCTTCATGAAAATTGGTCAGAATGTTCACCTTGATGATGTCTAGGTCAAGTTCGAAAGTGGGTCACATACCTTCAAAAACTAGGTCAGTAGGTCAAATAATAGAAAAACCTTGTGACCTCTCTAGAGGCTATATTTTCCATGGGATCTGTATGAAAGTTGGTCTGAATGTTCATCTTGATGATATCTAGGTCAAGTTCGAAAGTGGGTACATGCCTTCAAAAACTAGGTCAGTAGGTCAAATAATAGAAAAACCTTGTGACCTCTCTAAAGACCATATTTTTCAATGGATCTTCATGAAAGTTGGTCTGAATGTTCATCTTGATGATATCTAGGTCAAGTTCGAGACAGGGTCACGTGCCTTAAAAACTAGGTCAATAGGTCAAATAATAGAAATCTTCATGAAAATTGGTCAGAATGTTCACCTTGATGATGTCTAGGTCAAGTTCGAAAGTGGGTCACGTGCCATCAAAAAGTAGGTCAGTAGGTCAAATAATGAAAAAACGTTGTGACCTCTCTAGAGGCCATATTTTTCATGGGATCTGTATGAAAGTTGGTCTGAATGTTCACCTTGATGATGTCTAGGTCAAGTTCGAAAGTGGGTCACGTGCCATCAAAAAGTAGGTCAGTAGGTCAAGTAATGAAAAAACGTTGTGACCTCTCTAGAGGCCATATTTTTCATGGGATCTGTATGAAAGTTGGTCTGAATGTTTATCTTGATGATATCTCGGTCAAGTTTGAAACTGGGTCAACTGCGCTCAAAAACTAGGTCAGTAGGTCTTGAAATAGAAAAACCTTGTGACCTCTCTAGAGGCCATACCCTTGAATGGATCTTCATGAAAATTGGTCAGAATGTTCACCTTGATGATATCTAGGTCAAGTTTGAAACTGGGTCACGTGCCTTAAAAACTAGGTCAATAGGTCAAATAATAGAAAAACCTTGTGACCTCTCTAGAGACCATATTTTTCAATGGATCTTCATGAAAATTGGTCAGAATTTTTATCTTGATAATATCTAGGTCAAGTTCAAAACTGGGTCACATGAGCTCAAAAACTAGGTCACTATGTCAAATAATAGAAAAAACGACGTCATACTCAGAACTGGATCATGTGGGAAGAGGTGAGCGATTCGGGACCATCATGGTCCTCTTGTTCATGTTAGATTGATAGATAATGGGCATCTGATTGACAATAGATAGTTATAACAAAACAGATTGATTATGCCCCCCTTGGAAGAAGGAGGGGTATATTGTTTTGCAGATGTCGGTCCATCTGTCGGTCGGTCGGTATGTAGACCAATCCATTTCCGGATGATAACTCAAGAACGCTTGGGCTTAGGATCATCAAAGTTGATAAGGTGGTTGGTCATAACCAGCAGATGACCCCTATAGATTTTGAGATCAGAAGGTCAAAGGTCAAGGTAACATTGACCCAGAACAATTAAACGGTTTCCAGATGATAACTCAAGAATGCGTGGGCCTAGGATCATAAAAGTTAATAGGGTGGTTGCCATGGTCATAACCAGCAGATGACCCCTATTGATTTTGAGATCAGTATGTCAAAGGTCAAGGTCACAGTGACCCAGAACAGTTAAACGGTTTCTGGATGATAACTCAAGAATGCTTGGGCCTAGGATCATGAAAGTTGATAGGTTGGTTGGTCATAACCAGCAGATGACTCCTATTGATTTTGAGATCAGTAGGTCAAAGGTCAAGGTTACAGTGACCTTGAACAGTTGAACAGTTTCCGGATGATAACTCAAGAATGCTCGGGCCTAGGATCATGAAAGTTGATTGGATGGTTGGTCATGACCAGCAGATGACCTCTATTGATTTTGAGGTCAGTTGGTCAAAGGCCAAGGTCACAGTGACCTAGAACAATTAAACGGTTTTCGGATGATAACTCAAGAATGCTTGAGCCTAGGGTCATGAAAGTTGATAGGGCGATTGGTCATAACCAGCAGATGACCCCTATTTATTTTGAGATCAGTTCGGTCAAAGGTCAAGGTCACAGTGACCTAGAATAGTTAAATGGTTTCCAGATGATAACTCAAGAACGCTTGGGCCTAGGATAATGAAAGTTGATAGGATGGTTGGTCATGACCAGCAGATGACCTCTATTGGTTTTGAGATCAGTAGGTCAAAGGTCAAGGTCACAGTGACCTAGAACAGTTAAATGGTTTCCGGATGATAACTCAAGAATGCTTGGGCCTAGGCTAATGAAAGTTGATAAGATGGTTGGTCATGACCAGCAGATGACCCCTATTGATTTTGTGATCAGTTCGGTCAAAGGTCAAGGTCACAGTGACCCAGAACAGTAAAACCGTTTCCGGACGATAACTTGTGAATGCTTGGGCCTAGGATCACAAAACTTAATAGGGAGGTTGATCATGACCAGCAGATGATCCCTATTGATTTTGAGATCATTAGGTCAAAGGTGAAGGTCACTTTGACCAAGAACAGTAGAACTTTTGTGCACAGTGACCAAATAATTTCTGTTCCTTGTGCAATTACTGAATGCATCAAGGGGGGCATTTTGTGTTCTACGAGCTCTTGTTATGTCTCCCACCACACAGTGGTGTGGGAGACATATTGATTTACTCCAGTCTGTCTGTGTGTCCGTGTGTCTGTCACAAAGCTTGTCCGCACTCTAAGTCGAACATTTCTCATCCGATTTTCACCAAACTTGAACAAAATGTGTTTGACCATAAGACCTCGGCCAAGTTCGATAACTAGCCAAATCGGTCCAGGCGTCTTGGAGTTATGGCCCTTGAATTACCAAAAATCGGTCTTTTTACCCTTGTCCGCACTCTAATTCGAATATTTCTCATCCAATCTTCACCAAACTTAAACAAAATGTGTTTGACCATGAGACCTCGGCCAAGTTCGATAACTAGCCAAATCGGTCCAGGTATTTTGGAGTTACGGCCCTTGAATTATCGAAAAATTGGCCTTTTTACTCATGTCCGCACTCTTAATCAAACATTTCTCATCCAATCTTCACCAAACTTGAACAAAATATGTTTGACCATCAGACCTCGGCCAAGTTCGATAACTAGCCAAATCGGCCCAGGCACTTTTGATTTATGGCCCTTGAATTACTGATTGGATCCACTTATCCAGACCATCTAATTGGATCCACTCGTCTAAAACATCTAGAGAAACTAACATTTTTCGTAGGGGCAGTTGTGGGAGACATGCGCTTTTCTCAAAAGCATCTCTAGTTTAATTTTGTTTTAACCATATGTGTTATTGAAACTATTCAATTTCAAATTACATGTATTACACTTTGTTAACTTTACTAATTGCACCTCTAAAGGGCCATCTCCTCTCTACAAAGACACATAGTTCTTCACCCATTAGATAAGTTGTTAATTAATTTGGGCTGCTTATGTTTAGGGTTAGTAGGGATATTGCAGAATTAAATATCATAGTGTTGTGACTTGGATGCCCATGCATGGCGTGTGTTCTCCGTGGTGATTTGATAGGAGTCATTGTAAATCATTCAAGTTTTACCTTTGATTTATGTGGAGAAGTTGGCAGTACTTCCCAGATTTAATTTATTTTGCTTTCTCTCGTTTCAGATTGCCAGAGCCGCTGTTGTGTTCAATGTTGATGAAATCATTGTATTTGACGAGACGGGATCCACAGAAAAGTAAGACCAAAGACCTTTAGTATACCAGGAATTTCAGTAGCAATAATGATTGAAACATTTTTCGTTAAGTTTAGTTTACCGAAAGTTTAAATTTATTTATTTTATATTGTTGAGAGATGTTTGATGACTTGTGTTAGGTATTACTGAATCTTGAACTTCATACCAAAACTCAGGTTTATGAAACTAAATTTGGAGACCACTCTTGAAATGGCATCATCTGATTGATTGTTACTGAGCACAGATTTAAAAATGACCAATAGCAAGGCTGCATTCACAGACTGGTCTCCAAACTCAATATTTTCAACTGAAAGTAGGAATTTAAGGGTTTATGTTCATATTCTGCTATTAAGGGAATAACTTGCCCGCTTAGCTCAATAGGGAGAGCGTTGATCTATGGATTGCGGGTCATAAGTTTGATCCTCAGGCGGGCCATATGTTCTCCATAATGATTCGTCCTCCACCTCTGATTCATGTGGTGAAGTTGTCAGTTACTTGCGGAGAACAGGTTTGTGCTGGTACAGAATCTAGGAATGTTATAACTGCCTGCCATTACATAACTGAAATACTGTTGAAAAACAGCGTTATACCCAAAACAAACAAACTAATGTCACCAGGAATATATGTATCCTGGGAAATGTAATTTGAGAGCAAATGAGCCTTGTTTTTTGTGGTATTACGAAAAGCATAAATAATAAAGCTAAAAACAGTAACGTTGTTTAAGAAATAATATATCTCATATTTGTGATTTTTCGCTGATTAAAATCATTGTTTGGAGTTCAGATGCGAAGGAATTATATCAAGAGGCCACAGATTCATAATATGAATCTGAATGACAAACAATAATTTTATTCAAGAGCATATCACTAAATGAGAATTTTATTCAAGAGCATATCACTAAAAGAGATACATTATATCGATTCTAACACGTTACCAAGGATTTTGAAGTACATCCTTGACGACATCCATTAAATATTTGACTGCTTTCTGTTGGTTTCTTTTCCAGCGCGCCTCTATGCCATTTGACGCAATGACGTAATAATTTATGACGTCAGAAAAATTAATTGTTGTATAATAACACAAAATTTTCAGCCTTCTTTGTTTAATAGGAAAATGATTCAGTTTGTGTTAGAATAAGTTTTAATTTGTAAATGTGTTATTTATAACTTGAAGATTCCATTGGGACATCTGCTCTTTTCCTTTCAAATCTTAAATTGTTGTTTTAAGACATCATGGTATGCACTGCTGAGAATATTGACAGAAAACACTACCCGAGTACCAGAAACTTTATACTTGTATAGTTGTATAGGTAGTGTGCTCTGTTAATACTTTCTGCAGTGTATAGTTTAGGTCACCTATCGTATAGTTGTGATAAATGCCACAGACCACTGTAAAGTTGTGTTTTCAATTGTTGTACCCCCCGACAACAAAGTTGTAAGGGGGGGTATACTGGTTTCAGGTTGTCTGTCTGTCCGTCTGTCTGTCTGGCCGTCTGTCCGTAGACGCAATCTTGTGCGCACCATCTCTCCTTATCCCCTTGACAGAATTTAATGAAACTTCACACAAGTGATCAGTACCAACAGTAGTTGTGCATGGGGCATGTTAGGTTCTTTTAGAAAAAAAATTTGCAGAGTTATGGGACTTTGTTTTTTTTGTTACTATACTATATACATAGACACAATCTTGTGCGCACCATCTCTCCTCATCCCCTTGATACAATTTAATGAAACTTCACACAAGTGATCAGTAACAACAGTAGTTGTGCATGGGGCATGTTAGGTTTTTTCAGAAAAAAAATTTGCAGAGTTATGGGACTTTGGTTTTTTGTTACTATACTATATACATAGACACAATCTTGTGCGCACCATTTCTCCTCATCCCCTTGACACAATTTAATGAAACTTCACACAAGTGATCAGTAACAACAGTAGTTGTGCATGGGGCATGTTAGGTTCTTTCAGCGACAAAAATTGCAGAGTTATGGGACTTCGTTTCTTGTTAACGTACTATGTACATACAGTCTGCATATGCAATCTTGTGCGTGCCTAATCAACCAAACCCTTGCACACAATTTAATGAAACTTCACACAAGTGATCAGTACCAACCCTAGTTGTGCATGGTGCATGTTATATTCTTTTAGTTAAATATTCTGCATAGTTATGGGACTTTGTTTTTTGTTACTATACTGTATACGTACAGTCTATATACATACAGTCCACATAATTATGCAATCTTGTGTGCGTCAAATTGCAATGTACTGTGTCAGATCATACGGGGGGTACATTCATCACCTTTAGTGATAGCTCTAGTTTCATCATTCACTCGGTATACTTGTGACGGGGTGACTTACCCATTTATAGGTTTGGCTATTTGCACATTATAAGTATATCATATCTATCATCCACTTGTTAAAGATACTTAGTGAAAAACTGCTTACTGTAGCATCAATTACTCAGGCACCATGTCTCTATTGAGCAATTTATGGCTGTTTTACTAGATATCTCAAGCATTTTGCATTAGTCCTTGTGACCTTGAGCAATCTGTATTTTACTGTGTAGAAAAAATTAATATTTCCACTTTCAGAACAACTGAAGGGGAATTTTCTGGTGTAGGCAAGCATGGACATGGAAACGTTCAGCTTGCACGGATCTTACAATACTTAGAATGTCCACAATACCTTAGAAAATGCTTCTTCCCACAGCACAAAGATCTACAGTATGCAGGTTTGTATGTGGTTAGATATGACTCAGTTAGGAGAAATATATTGGTTGTTGCATTCACTGGTACATATACACCTGAAGGAACATCCTTTGAAAAAAACTCTAATCACCTTTAAAGAAGAGGTGCTCATGTCTGGTCATGTCAGAGTTTGTACCTCAGTCCTTCAGTACACACTTCGGCCTACATTAGTCAATTTTTATAGAATTTTTGCCTTTGGTCAGAAGATGTTCTGTATCATATTGGAATGCAGTTTGGCAAAGGTCAATGTCATACTGGCTTTGAGACTGAAAATTACTTGAGATTACAATTTCTTACAGTGGCCAGTCTTCTTAGGATGATTGTCTGGTATCAGTAGATGACCACCATTGTTCAAGGAGTCAGTATGTGATCAAGGTCACATTGACCTTGGGCCTAAAATGGTTTCTGTCCAGTAGCTGGAGAAAAATTGGACCTGTAACTATAGCACAATTGTCTCTTGAGCAGTGGATGACCCCTATTGTTTTAGGGTCAAAGGTCCTGCAGTGTCAAGACAAAAGATTACAAAATTACCTACAACAGGCCAAAGAGGGGTGGGGTCCTCTGTGGCTAAGGTCGTTGGCTTCAATTCGCCTCTCACCAATGTTGATTTTGAGCCTTACTCAACACGTTGAATTCTTCATGTGTAGCTTGGCTTATGAAAGGTTGGTGGTTCTACCCAGGTGCCCACCCATAATGAGTTAGTGTATGAAGAGGCTCTTGGGATCTTCCTCCACCATTAAAAGCTGACAAGTCACAATATGACCTATAAACATGTTGGTGTGATGTTAATTCCAACAAAACAAAAACAAACATAGGGAGGATGGAGCTGAAGCAAATATGTTTTTTTTTAAACAACTCTATTTTGTTGAATACTTTACTTTGTACAATTATTGTAAATACAAGTATCAGCATATTTGATAAAGACTATTGGTTTAAATTTTTACTTGTTCATTTGATTCTCCCTCTACAAAAGTTCATACTGTACCATTTGTACAGGAAGCAGCATAGCTTAAACAATTCAATATTTTGATGTTTCAGGTGTATTAAATCCCCTCGATTCCCCTCACCACATGAGAGCTAATGATGAGGCCCTGTATAGGGAAGGTGTTATTGTAAAGAAACATTCTAAAGAAGGGAAAGGCTCGTATGTTAACGTTGGTCTAACCAAGGTAAGATAAAGTGTAAATGAGATGTTTTTCCTAATATTCTTGATGGGCTGAAAAACAAAATTACAGAGAATAATGTTTTCTGGCAATGAGACTCAAATATTTATAAGTCTGTTGACAGTAGAAATACGTAATGAAATAGATGCGGATTATACCGTATATTTTTGCTTATAAGACGCATTACTAGGTGTCATGTTTTCAGTTTAAAGAGTGGGGGGCATCGTACATGCGAGTACTACAAGGAAATTATAAGAAAAAGAAATCTCAGATTGCATGTCTGATGTTGAAGTGCATCTTATATGCCAGTGCGTCTCACACACGGAAATATATGGTAATTTGGTTATTACAACAGTATGTTGATCTTCAGTGTTGTATTCGGCTCAAGTGGATTTTGCCAGGCTCGGCCCCATGAGAGACTTGCACAATGTGACCTGGTCTGGTAAAATCCATGAGAGCCAAATGCATCATTGCAGATAATAATCTGTCTATAATATACCTGTTTCTGTTTATAGTACTTAATCAGCCGAAATAGACTATAATTTTTGACAATTAAAGCTGAAAACTTGTTTGAAATGGTGAACTTGTTGACACATGGAATGTCTAGCCACCATCATTACATCATATTTGACATCTCAACTAAAGCAGGTACCATGGAATACTGCCCATATCCGATGGGAGTAGAATACAAGGTTTTGTATTCATTAGTGAAATACAGGCTTTATTTCAGACAGAACATTTAAAGATATGTAATCAGTTGTATTATTTCAGTCGTAGGACCACCCGTATTATTTCAGTCATAGGACCACCCGTATTATTTCAGTCATAGGACCACCCGTATTATTTCAGTCGTAGGACCACCCGTATTATTTCAGTCGTAGGACCACCCGTATTCTTTCAGGTACAGAAGTCATTAAGAGTAAGTTCAGCACAGCAGAGACCTGTATTATTTCAGGCAAAGTGGGCAAATATATTATTTCTACACCCTTACCAGTGTGGCTTAAACCCTTGCCAACTTGAATTGCATCCAGCCCCTATTCAGAGGGTTGGTTTTACCCATATGCAGGCTTGTGTCTTTGTTATTAAAGCTAAAACTTCAGTACCTCAGTAATACTCAGTTCAAAAACTGATTTACAGGAAAGAATGTACCAGTATAAGTTCATGGCATAAGATTATCATGAGAAAACCAAGATAGTACATTTGTGATCCGTGCAGTCTGGTCAGGATCCATGCTGTTCGCTTTCAAAGCCTACTGCAATTAGAGAGACCGTTAGTAACAGTATGGATCCTGACCAGATTGTGCAGATGCGCAGGCTGGTCTGGATCAATGCTGATCGCAAATGCACTATGTTGGTTTTCTCATGGCATGGCTCATCTTTTTTCAGGACATACAGGTGGACAAACAGTTGGTTCCTGGTATCAGAGTCACTGTAAAGATGGACTTCACATCTCTAGGTAGATATAGTTTTGTGTGCAAGACAAACCACTGTCAGATGGAAAGCCGCATTTAAATTTTTCAAACTGGACAAAATTCTTTTGTAAATTTTTAGCTCACCTGTCACAAAGTGACAAGGTGAGCTTTTGTGATCGCACGGTGTCCGTCGTCCGTCCATGCGTCCGTAAACTTTTGCTTGTGACCACTCTAGAGGTCACATTTTTCATGGGATCTTTATGAAATTTGGTCAGAATGTTCACCTTGATGATATCTAGGTCAGGTTCGAAACTGGGTCACGTGCCGTCAAAAACTAGGTCAGTAGGTCTAAAAATAGAAAAACCTTGTGACCTCTCTAGAGGCCATATATTTCACAGGATCTTCATATAAATTGGTCAGAACGTTCACCTTGATGATATCTAGGTCAAGTTCGAAACTGGGTCACGTGCCTTCAAAAACTAGGTCAGTAGGTCAAATAATAGAAAAACCTTGTGACCTCTCTAAAGGCCATATTTTTCATGGGATCTGTATGAAAGTTGGTCTGAATGTTCATCTTGATGATATCTAGGTCAGGTTCGAAACTGGGTCACGTGCGGTCAAAAAGTAGGTCAGTAGGTCTAAAAATAGAAAAACCTTGTGACCTTTCTAGAGGCCATATATTTCACAAGATCTTCATGAAAATTGGTCAGAACGTTCACCTTGATGATATCTAGGTGAAGTTCGAAACTGGGTCATGTGCCTTCAAAAACTAGGTCAGTAGGTCAAATAATAGAAAAACCTTGTGACCTCTCTAAAGGCCATATTTTTCATGGGATCTGTATGAAAGTTGGTCTGAATGTTCATCTTGATGATATCTAGGTCAAGTTCGAAACTGGGTCATGTGCTGTCAAAAACTAGGTCAGTAGGTCTAAAAATAGAAAAACCTTGTGACCTCTCTAGAGGCCATATATTTCATGAAATCTTCATGAAAATTGGTCAGAATGTTCACCTTGATGATACCTAAGTCAAGTTCGAAAGTGGGTCACGTGCCTTCAAAAACTAGGTCAGTAGGTCAAATAATAGAAAAACCTTGTGACCTCTCTAGAGGCCATATTTTCCATGGGATCTGTATGAAAGTTGGTCTGAATGTTCATCTTGATGATATCTAGGTCAAGTTCGAAATGGATCTTCATGAAAGTTGGTCTGAATGTTCATCTTGATGATATCTAGGTGAAATTCGAAACAGGGTCATGTGCGGTCAAAAACTAGGTCAGTAGGTCTAAAAATAGAAAAACCTTGTGACCTCTCTAGAGGCCATACTTGTGAATGGATCTCCATAAAAATTGGTCAGAATGTTCATCTTGATGATATCTAGGTCAAGTTCGAAAGTGGGTCACGTGCCTTCAAAAAATAGGTCAGTAGGTCAAATAATGAAAAAACGTTGTGACCTCTCTAGAGGCTATATTTTTCATGGGATCTGTATGAAAGTTGGTCTGAATGTTTATCTTGATGATATCTAGGTCAAGTTTGAAACTGGGTCAACTGCGATCAAAAACTAGGTCAGTAGGTCTTGAAATAGAAAAACCTTGTGACCTCTCTAGAGGCCATACACTTGAATGGATCTTCATGAAAATTGGTCTGAATGTTCACCTTGATGATATCTAGGTCAAGTTTGAAACTGGGTCACTAGCCTTAAAAAACTAGGTCAATAGGTCAAATAATAGAAAAACCTTGTGACCTCTCTAGTGACCATATTTTTCAATGGATCTTCATCAAAATTGGTCAGAATTTTTATCTTGATAATATCTAGGTCAAGTTCAAAACTGGGTCACATGAGCTCAAAAACTAGGTCACTATGTCAAATAATAGAAAAAACGACGTCATACTCAAAACTGGATCATGTGGGAAGAGGTGAGCGATTCAGGACCATCATGGTCCTCTTGTTTTTATTCTGATCAGAAAATCTTTTTCTTTGAATGTTTTTCATTTTTAGCTCACCTGAGCCAAAGGCTCATGGTGAGCTTTTGTGACTGCTCAATGTCCGTTTTGCGTCCTCAGTTCCGTCAACAATTTAAAAAAAAATTTTTTGAAAACCACTGGGCAGAATTACACCAAACTTCACAGGAATGATCCTTGGGTGGTCTCTTCCAAAATTGTTCAAAGAATTAAATTCCATGCAGAACTCTGATTGCCGTGGCAACCGAAACTTTAAAAATCTTCTTGTCCAAACCGCAAGGCCAAGAGCCTTGATATTTGGCATGTGACATAACCTAATGGTCCTCTATGAAATTGTTCAAATTATGGCCCTGGGGTGAAAAGAGGCCCCGCTAGGGGGTCCCAAGTTTTGCATAGACTTATATAGGAAAAAACTGAAAAAATCTTCTTGTCTTTTGGTGCTCTACCAAAGTTATTCAAATTAATACCCTGGGGTGAAAAGAGGCCCTGCCTGGGGGTTTGGGGTCTGAAATTTTACATTGACATATAGGAATTTTTAAAAAAAATCTTCTTGCTTGGAACTGCATTGCATAGGCTTTTGATATTTGGTATGTTGTTCAAATTATGCCCCTGGGATGAAAAGAGGTCCTGCCCTGGGGGTCCAAAATTTAAAATAGACTTTTATAGGAAAAAATTAAGAATCTTGTCCAAAAGTTCAAGGTCTAGGCCTTTGATATTTGGTATGTAGCATTGCCTACTGAATTTCTTATAAGATTGTTCAAGTTATACCTTTGGGATGAAAAGAGGCCGCCTTGCGGTCACTTCTTATATGACTTATATAGGAAAAAGTACTTAAAACTATTAGATCATAGTTCCTAGACTGTTTAATTATAATTATCAGATGACCTCAAGTGATTAGGGGTCACCTGACTGTGACCTTGACCTACTGACCTACTTTCTGGTTTCTTAAGATAGTCTTGAAATTTGGAGGACATGTACAGTTTTGCACCCCGATCTTAAAACTTTCAGTGACCATGAATATGACCTACCGACCTACTTTCCTTATATTTTAGCATCAATTTGCCATTTGAAATGGGTGGCTCATATTACTCAGGTGGACGATTCAGGGTCATCATGATCCTCTTGTTAAGATATTTCATTTCTGATTAATAAATAGATACTTGATCATGTAATACTGTGAAATTATTGATATTCGTGGGGGACTAGTTTTTGTGGTTATCGTGTTTAATGGATATTGTTACAGTCAGTCCACAAAATTTAATTCCAACAAAAGTAAAATTCCCATTCATTTTATGTTCAAAAGTTAAATTTCACAAATTCATATGTATACCCACAAAATTGGAGTTTTGACCCAAATCAACGAAATTTCATGCCCATGAAATTAGAGTGGCATTATGCGCATCTAATACAGCATATAGTGTGTTTTGGATGAGTGTTCTATAAAAGCAACTTTTGGTTGCTGTGCATTTAGATGTGTTAAATTAACCATAATGTAATTAGTATTTCAAGTTGATGCTTTAAAAATAAAGAAATCGGAGGGATAAAATAATTATTTATTATAGATATTTTTTCAGTCTTCTGCACAATGATCTCCCTTACCCGAAAATGGAAATTTCTGAAGTAGAAGGGAAGCAACTCATTGCTTGCAGTTTGACGTTTTGTAAAAAGACTGCCCCACTCAAAATAAGAAAAGTCATATTTGGAAACTTATTATTTCGTACTGGTAACAGGAAGAGTTTAGTATGTTGGGTTAAAAGCTATAATTTCCTTCACATACTTACCTATTTAAGCTTGATCTTTACTTAAAAAATGCATATAATTCCACTTTAAATGATTTTACAGTAACTCACGTTATCTGTATATACATGTACTCCTAGATTTTTTTTACAAGAACTTGAGCCTTTGACAATGCTAGGAATGTCTGCTGAAGATTGGATTTGAATCTCAAAGGTCTGAACTTGAATTTCCACGCATTCCTTTTGCAGGAGAACTTGTTTGTTAGAATAATTTCCTTCCAATATAAGTACAGTAACTGTGAATATTTGTAGATTTCACAAAATTTGGTCCCAACGAACAAGTAAAATTGCCATTCATGTTGTGTTTAAAAATTGAATTCCAAAACTCTTATCTCAACATAAAATGGCTGTTTTAACCTAAACCACAAAATTTATTGATTTTCACAGTACTTCTGACTACATGCACTGATATCCATTCTTTGATTTTTGCAGACAGAAAGAAACCAAAGGGAACAGCTGTGTCCCCTTCGGAGCCTCGAACACACGCAGGCCTCTACTGGGGTTACAGCGTCAGACTGGCTAGCAGTATAGGAGCTGTGTTTACAGAATGCCCATATAAGGAAATGTATGATTTAACTATAGGAACGTCTGAACGAGGATCTGATATTGATGAATTTGAACTCGATAAAAAGGATTTTAAGTAAGTTTGAAAACTGATTGTAATAGTTTGTCAACATAGTATTTAAAGTAAACATTCCTTGTTGAAGCCTATTTCAGTATGAAAAAAAAAATTTTGGTTAAACTTTTCAAAAATATAGAGGAATATTATTGCTGGGACAATGGTTTGTTACATCTTATGTTGGGTAAATAAGTGCAAGTATATTTAATCAGAAGGGGCCGCCATGGCTGAGTGGTTAAGGTCACTTGCCCCTCATCAATGCCAGTTTTAGCCTCACTGGAGGCATTGAATTCTTCATGTGAGGAAGCCATCCAGTTGGCTTACGGAAGGTCGGTGGTCCTACCCAAGTGCCCGCTTGTGATGAAATAATGCACGAAGGGGCACCTGGTTTTTTCCTCCTCTATCAAAGCTTGAAAGTGGCAATATGGTCGGTGCAATGTTAAACCGAATAAAATATAATCAGTCCACTTATTCTCCATTGCTATTTCTAGTATATCTCATTTAAATAGTGAGATTTGAACAGTTAACATATTATGTTCTTTCACAGGTTATAGGATGCAGATGGGAATATCCGCCTCTTGGGTAACTGTTAGTATACGTTAAATTTGTAGCTTGAGCCAGATACTCCCATCTGTACTCCCATCTTTCCCTACAACCAGTGATAGAATCTGTGATTAAATCCAAAATTCTCAATTTCAGACATGCTTTAGTTGTATTTGGTGGTGTTCAGGGACTGGAGACGAGTTTAGAAGCGGATGAAAATTTAGCAGTAGATGATCCAAGTCTGTTGTTTCAACATTACCTCAACACATGTCCTCATCAGGGTAGCAGGACTATCAGAACAGAGGTAATGTTTCAGTGGCCTCTTGTTCCATGTCATTATAAAGTAATTGCTTGATTATCATCCAAAGGATTTTCTTTACTGAAAAACTGCTAAAAATCTTCCTTTTCAATGTATTTAATGATCTATTAGGGTCTACTTTTATGATACTCTTCTTATTTCAGTAAAAATAATAAAATCCAGTTAACAAATAAAATGTAACATTTATGCCAAGTAATTTCAAAATCCCTTGATGAATGGCAGACTTACAAACCAAACAGGGAACAGACCATGTTATAACCTTTGACCTCTTAGTCTGAGCTTGACCTTTGGGCTAGCGGTCTGGGTCTTGCACTTGTTACATCATCTCATTATGGTAAACATAAGCCAAGTTATTTCAAAATCCTTCACGGATGGCAGAGTTGTGGACCGGACACGAAACAGACCCTGTTAACAATTGACCTCTAAGTGTGACCTTGACTTTGGAGCTAGGGGTTTGGGTAATGCAACACTGTCTCATTATGGTGAACCATTTGTGCCAAGTTATTTCAAAATCCCTTTATGGATAGCAGAGTTACAGCTTGGACAAATCAACACGGACACACAGAACGTACAGCGAATATGATTTTTATCCGCTCACCTTTTGGGGCATAAAAACTACTTAAAATCTTCCTTGTCAATGTATTTAAGGGTTTAGGGTTTTTATGATACCTTTTTTTGTAAAATATCAGTTTAAATAAAAAAAAATCCAGTGAACAAATACATGTAGTTAATCCCCCACCGTGGCGGAGGGATTATAGGAATGGTCTGCGTCCGTCCTTCCGTCCGTAACACTTCCGTGTCCGCTCCATATCTCCTAAACCCCTTGAAGGATTTTCATCAAACTTGGGTCAAATGATCACCTCATCAAGACAATGTGCAGAACCTATGAGTCAGCCTTGTCAGTTCAAGGTCAAGGTCACAACTCAAGGTCAAAGGTTTGCGCCTGCCATTTTGTGTCCGCTCTATATCTCCTAAACCCCTTGAAGGAATTTTATAAAACTTGGGTCAAATGATCACCTCATCAAGACGATGTGCAGAACCCATGAGTCAGCCATGCCAGCTCAAGGTCAAGGTCACAACTCAGGGTCAAAGGTTTGAGCCTTCCATTTTGTGTCCGCTCTATATCTCTTAAACCCCTTGAAGGAATTTTATAAAACTTGGGTCAAATGATCACCTCATCAAGACGATGTGCAGAATCCATGAGTCAGCCATGCCAGCTCAAGTTCAAGGTCACAACTCGGGGGTCAAAGGTTTGAGCCTTCCATTTTGTGTCCGCTCTATATCTCTTAAACCCCTTGAAGGAATTTTATAAAACTTGGGTCAAACGATCACCTCATCAAGGCGATGTGCAGAACTTATGAGTCAGCCATGTCGGCTCAAGGTCAAGGTCACAACTGAAGGTCAAAGGTTTGAGCCTTCCATTTCGTGTCCGCTCTATATCTCCTAAACCCCTTGAAGGAATTTTATAAAACTTGGGTCAAATGATTACCTCATCAGAACGATGTGCAGAAATTATGAGTCAACCATGCCAGCTCAAGGTCACAGCTAAGGGTCGAAGGTTTGAACCTTCCATTTGGTGTCCACTCTGTATCTCCTAAACCCCTTAAAGGATTTTCATCAAACTTGGGTCAAATGATCACCTCATGAGTCAGCCATGTCAACTCAAGGTCAAGGTCACAACTGAAGGTCAAAGGTTTCAGCTCTGTATCTCCTAAACCCCTTGAAGGATTTTCATGAAACTTTGGTCAAATGATCACCTCATCGAGACGTTGTGCAGAATTCATGAGTCAGCCATGTCAGTTCAAGGTCAAGGTCACAGCTAAAATCAAAGGTTTACCCTTTTACTATCCATAGCAGTGGCGGGGGATTTAGCTGTCTTTCAGACTGCCTTGTTATATATTGTTTCTGCCCTGTCCATCAGTCCTTCTGTCACACTTCATTTCCGATCAATAATTGGAGAACCATGTGACCTAGAATCTTCGAACTTCATAAGAGGGCAGGTCTTATGGAGTAGACGACCTTTACTGGTTTTTGGGTAACTCCATCAACGGTCAAGGTCACAGGGGCATAAACATGGAAAACCATTTACGATCAATAACTTGAGAACCACTAGACCCAGAATGTTGAAACTTCATAGAATGATTGGTCATGCAGAGATGACCCCTTTCAGTTTAGGGGTCACTGTTAAAGGTCAAGAGCGCAGTCGATAGAAAATGGAAATCCATTTCCGGTTAATAACTTGACAACCATTTGACCTATAACCTTCACACTTCATAGGGTGATAGTAATTATGGAGTAGGTGACCACAGTTGTTTTTAGGGCCACTCCATTAAAAGTCGAGGTCGCAGGGGGCTGAACAAAGAAAACTCTTTCCAATCAGTAACTTGAGAGAACTACTTGACCCAGAATATTGAAACTTAATAGGATGATTGGACATGCAGTCCTAATGATTTTGGGGCCACTTGATCAAAGGTCAAGGTCACAGGGGTATGAACATGGAAAACCGTATCCAGTTCATAACTTGAGAACCACTAGACTTAGAATGTTGAAACTAAGTGGGACGATTGGAATGCCAAGTAGATTATCCCTATTGCAGCCAACCATCAGTGTCTCTTTGACTTTCGCTCCTGTCCCCTATTGACTTCTTGCATATACAACTATGCATTTTTACATTTTGTACTTTAAATTAAATGCTCTAAAGCTTGAAATCTGTGACATTTCATGTCGCCAAGAAATACCTTATTTAAATGAGATTTTTAAGATAATTTTTTTCAAAGTACATAGTTTAAAAATTTATATCTTTCTACACTTAGAGTGTTATGATATGTTGTGTTGTCTTTTTCAGGAGGCCATTTTAATCACAATGTCTGCACTGAGACCCAAGTTGTTCATCAAACAAACACACAGCAACACAGAGTCCTGACATTAGCTTTTAATGTCCATTTTACGCAACAAAATTATTTTGAAATACCGTTATTCTTGTTCCTTGTACCACCATTATTCTTGTTCCTTGTACCACCATTATTCTTGTTCCTTGTACCCCGCTTTGAAAGGTTTCGAGATGTGGTTGTTGTCAGTTTATTGCCACAAGATTTAGAAAATGAATTAGGAGATCAGTCTCAGAAGTCTAGCATTGTCCATAAGTATTGACCTGGCACTCCTGAATATTCCGTATATTTCTTAATTGGTATACTGTTGCATGTGCAGGTAGCTGTCCGAACAAAGCATTTAGATGCCAATATCAGGGTTGTAGGTTCAAGTCTGACCATATCTTTTTTTGTATCAAAATTTTATATGCAGACTTATTTGATCAAATGTATCGTGATATTTATGGTTCATTTATTAACAGTAATCATATTTACCTGTAGTAAAAAAGTGGAAGAAGACAAATTACCTGTTACCAGCATTTGAGAGAATAAATACAAGAGAAAACAATTAAAATTTATGAAATATAATTCATAAAATATAGTAAAAATAAAACGGGTCTAGATAACATTACAATACATTAAATAAAAAAATGACCTAAGTGATTTTGAACCTGTGGTAACGTGCGTGGAAGTCAGACACCTTACATCTACGCCACCGTGTCATTGGTTAACTTCTTATGTTACTTTAGTAGTAGAGATACTTTCAGGATACAGATATTGCGTACATTAATGAAAATGTCTGAAAACAATGGTAAAGATTGACGAGTGTAGGTCAATACTCAAGGACAATACCGAGTACCTGATTGGTTAATTCTGATGATAATTTGAAAATGGACCAATAGCAATACTGCATTCCAAGACTGATCCCAAAACTCTGGTTTAATTTCTTTTTAAAGCCTAATCTTAAGAGTTAAATAAGATTGTTTGCTTGTTTCTTTGATATACTGCTGTGTTTATTGCCATCTTTATTTTCAACAGGATTTCAGTTACGTAACGGTAATTGTTAACCTACCCAGTGATCTTGGATTTCCTCTCATGAACAACCAGGTGGAGGACTGGCCAGGTGGAGGACTCATCACTTTGACAACATTTTCATCATAATGGAACTATACTTGCAGCGTCTTGTGATCCTACTTCCATCTACAGCAGAAGTAGAAATTTCCAGAAAACGATCATTTTGTCTAGGAAGCTGTTGCTTTCTGAACTTGTGATGTGCCATGAGAAAACCAACATAGTGCATTTGCGACCAGCCAGCACAGTCTGGTCAGGATCCATGCTGTTCGCTAACGGTTTCTCTAATTGCAATAGGCTTTGAAAGCAAACAGCATGGATCTTGACCATACTGCACGAATGCACATGCTGGTCTGGATCTATGCTAGTCGCAAAGCCAGTATGTTGGTTTTCTCGTGGTGCGGCTAATTTGCTTAAGCTGTATTGTTCATTATTACATATTTACATTTGCCCTATTCTTTTCCATTGAAACTTGACATTCATTTCCTATGAACAGCAAAAGGAAAGGCATGAAAGTTATGTCATTGCTTCTTAGTGATAACCAACCGCTGTTTTGACGATGTACGCATAAAGTCGGGGAGAACGTTCCTTAGTTGACGTCGCAGTTATTCCATCTGGTGAACAGAATGGCCAGGAAGCTGATTTTAATGTTAAATGCTACAAATTAAATGCAATTCATAAAACAGTTTACAAATTGAAAGGAAGTATAATATAAATATAATAAATGAAACTTTTTTTTTCGGTGTTCATGCGAAATGAACGACAGAATAGGATCGGCAAATCCATGAATCGCACTAGCAAATTGATCAATTAAGGTGTTTATCACTGACATGTTCCGCATGAACACCGAAAAAAATCATTTCATTTCTTAAATACATTTTTACCTCGACTATTCGAAGAATAAGTAGAGCTATCCTACGGCGTCAGCGTCACACCTTGGTTAAGTTTTTCGTACCAGTCCACTTTTTGACAAAGTCTTTTGAGATAAGGCTTTGAAACTTTCAACACTTGTTTATTATAACAGTCTCAATCTGTAGGCAAGAGTACATAACTCTGTCATTTATTTTGACTCAATTATGGTCCTTTTTGGACTTGGAAATTGGTACAGTTTGTGTACAAGTCCAGGTTTTGTCAAAACTATTTTAGAGGTGGCTTTGAAAGTTTGAACAATTGTTCGTCATCATGATTTATATCTTTAGGCAAGAGTATATAACTCTGTCAACTATTTTGGCTGAATTATGGCCCTTTTTGGACTTGGAAATTGGTTCAGTTTTTTTGTACAAGTCCATGTTTTGTCAAAACAATTTGACATATGGCTTTGAAACTTGGAACAATTGTCAAGAGTACATAACTCTGTCAACTATTTTGGCTGAATTATGGCCCTTTTTTGACTTGAAAATTGGTTCAGTTTTCGTACAAGTCCATGTTTTGTCAAAACTTTTTGACATATGGCTTTGAAACTTTGAACACTTCTTTATCATCATGATTTCGATCTGTAGGCAAGAGTACATAACTCTGTCAACTATTTTGGCTGAATTATGGCCCCTTTTGGACTTGGAAATTGGTTTAGTTTTCATACAAGTCAATGTTTTGTCAAAGCTATTTGACATATGACTTTGAAACTTTTAACACTTGTTATGTCTCCCCCAGGAGACATATTGTTTTTGCCCTGTCCATCCGTACGTCACACTTCATTTCCGAGTAATAACTGGAGAACCATTTGACCTAGAACCTTCAAACTTCATAGGGTTGTAGGGCTGCTGGAGTAGACGACCCCTATTGTTTTTGGGGTCACTCCGTCAAAGGTCAAGGTCACAGGGGCCTGAACATTGAAAACCATTTCCGATCAATAACTAGAGAACCACTTGACCCAGAATGTTGAAACTTCATAGGATGATTGGTCATGAAGAGTAGATGACCCTATTGATTTTGGGGTCACTCCGTCAAAGGTCAAGGTCACAGGGGCCTGAACATTGAAAACCATTTCCGATCAATAACTAGAGAACCACTTGACCCAGAATGTTGAAACTTCATAGGATGATTGGTCATGAAGAGTAGATGACCCCTATTGATTTTGGGGTCACTCCGTCAAAGGTCAAGGTCACAGGGGCCTGAACATGGAAAACCATTTCCGATCAATAACTAGAGAAACACTTGACCCAGAATGTTGAAACTTCATAGGATGATTGTACATGCAAAGTCGATGACCCCTATCGATTTTGGGGTCACTCCATTAAAGGTCAAGGTCACAGGGGCCTGTACATTGAAAACCATTTCCGGTCAGTAACTTGAGAACCACTTGACCCAGAATGTTGAAACTTAATAGGATGATTGGTCATGCAGAGTAGATGACCCCTAACGATTTTGGGGTCACTCTGTGAAAGGTCAAGGTCACAGGGGCCTGAACATTGAAAACCATTTCCGGTCAGTAACTTGAGAACCACTTGACCCAGAATGATGAAACTTTATAGGATGATTGGTCATGCAGAGTAGATGACCCCTAACGATTTTAGGGTCACTCTGTTAAAGGTCAAGGCCACAGGGGCCTGAACATGGAAAACCATTTCCAATCAATAACTTGAGAACCTCTCGACCCAGAATGTTGAAACTTCATAGGATGATTGTTCATGCAGAGTAAATGACCCCTATCGATTTTGGGGTCACTCCGTTAAAGGTCAAGGTCACAGAGGCCTGAACATTGATAACCAGTTCCGATCAATAACTTGAGAACCACTTGACCCAGAATGTTGAAACTTCATAGGATGATTGAACATGCAGAGTAGATGACCCCTATTGATTTTGGGGTCAGTCTATTAAAGGTCAAGGTCACAGTGGCCTGTTCATGTAAATCATTTTTTGGAAATAACTTGAGAACCACTTGACCTACAATGTTGAAATTTAATAGGATGATTGGACATGCAGAGTAGATGACCCCTATTTATTTTGAGGTCACTTGATCAAAGGTCAAGGTCACAGGAGCCTGAACAGTGACTTGAGAACCACTAGGCCAAGAGTGTTGAAATTTAGCGGGATGACTGGACATGCCAAGTAGATGATCCCTATTGCAGCCAACCATCAGTGTCTCTTTGACTTTCGCTCCTGACCCCTATTGACTTCTTGCCTATAGGACTTTGCATTGGGGGAGGCATGCGCTTTTTTCCAAAAGCATTTTCTAGTTTAGTTTACACTAATTTGTTTTAGCTCGATTGTGATGAAAGCTTCAAGCTTATTTGAACCACTCTCGAGTCCGCTTCCTGGAAAAACCAGTACTGGTGTCATATGAGAAGTCATGGTCGTGACCCCAGTGGGGCTCGAACCCACGAACCTGGATTGAGCGGCCGACACCTTATCCACTAGACCACCACTCGACACTTGTTTATCACCATGATTCCCATCTGTAGGCAAGAGTACATAACTCGGTCAACTATTTTGGCTAAATTATGGCCATTTTTGGACTTGGAAATCAGTAAAGTTTTTCGTACCAATCTATTTTATGCCTAACCTGTTTGTCATATGGCTTTGACACTTTCAACACTTGCTTACCAACATGGTCACACATTGCATTATAGTGCAAAACTTATCCAAATTCACAGGTGCAGATACATTGTTTGTCTTGTCTGTTCCTTTTCTTTTGTCTGAAAATCTCGGGTAATATTTTGACCCTATACTTCTATCAATGCTTCAAATAGTCAACAGACAGCTCTTGTTCTTAACTCTGTGTTAAATTGTTAAATTTTTGTGCCCCCTCCACTGATATAGGTCTGTCTGAAAAAAGTTTGTGATGGGTCTAGCTCAAAAAGTATTTGATATAAATTGATGAAACCTTGGATGAGTGTTTATCATGATAATATTATGAAGTTGTGCAACACTTACTTTACGTCTGACTCCGCCCCCTATTTTTAGAGTCATGGCTGCACTGTTCGCTATTCAGTCAGTAAATTTTCAGTGAACACCCCTTCGAACAATAAATGGTATCGCCCAAATTGAATGATGGACCAGTCCATTTTAGAAATTTAGCAGGCTAAGGGTTAACCTGAACAGTGTTCCTAGATTCTGTATTAGTGCTGTATTAGTGTAACTATGTTATCAACAAGAATCTGCCAACTTCTCTACAAGAATCAAGAAATGGAGGACAAATGAAGTCCTGACGCTATATTCTTCAGTTGAATCATCGAGAATGTGTACACAACTTCCACTGAAATTGAACCTGTAACCGATAAATCTAAGCTGGCGTGCTGGACACATACACAGTGGAACATGCCATAGTGGCCATGTGCAAAAAGCAGCCACTTGGCCTAAGCAGTCAGTCATTGATTTTTCTTCAAATTTCTTGTTCTCTTTAGCAGTTATCTTTTTGTTTGTTTTGGGTTTAACGCCGTTTTTCAACAGTATTTCAGTCATGTAACAGCGGGCAGTTAACCTAACCATGCAGTGTTCCTGGATTCTGTACCAGTACAAACCTGTTCTTCGCAACTGCCAACTTCCCCACATGAATTACCAGAGGTGGAGGATGAATGATTTCAGACACAATGTCTTTTATCAAATTGTCATGGAGAATATACGCCCAGCCCGAGGATCAAACTTGTGACCCCACGATCCACAGACCAAAGCTGCCCCTACTGAGCTAAGCGGGTGGGCTTTTACAGTCATCTGAAGTAAGCAGTCACATTGTGCTTACTGCAGGTTTGAATGTATAACGTTAGTGTAAATGAGTATTTCTTTTAACACACAACTTATTTACTTTATACAAATTTATTTTAGCGCGATTATGATGAAAGTTTCAAGCTTATTTGAACCGCTCGAGTATGCTTCCTGGAAACAAACCCAGTGCTGATGTAGTATGAGGAGGCTCAGTTGATCTCCAAAATTTCCCAATTGAAGGAAGAAGACTGAAGCTGTGTTGTCATCCAAACATTAAGTGTTGTACGTCACAATTTTTTATTGTAACAGCCGGATGGAAATGAAACCCACACAAAACTGGCAAATACTTTGTGGATATTTCGAAGGATGTAGTTTATAATCCTAAATAAAGATCTTGAATAAAATTTGATCTCAAATAAAAAATTGTACTTCAGATGAGTATTATATCATACTGGCTTTGCCCTTGTGTTGGCATCTTAACCTTTAACCTGCTGGTGGCGAGTGATCCTGCCTTTGTTTGCTAGTCATAAAGTGCCTGGGCCTGCACTTGGCTGAGGACTTATTGGCAAACACTGATCAAGTTTGGTGAAGATCGGATTTGAAAGTTCGACTTTGGAGACAAGATTTGTGACAGCTAGACAACCATGTGGTGGGAGACAATAAATTAAGGCAGTTTACTTCAAACGCAAAGGCTTTTGAATAAAAAACTGTAAAAACAACTAACTCGTGTGTTTTGTAACATTAATGAAAAATTCAAATATTTCTCAAATTTTTTGTTGTTGTGGAGGCCAGTAAAAACAGCTAAATGGACCATATTAGGCGGAATGTTTCTCATTGCAGAGTTGGTGCAGCCGTTCTGCGCCTGCGCGGAATTATTATCCATTGGAGCGCACGGCAAAATTACTCATTTTTTTGCATGTCCGCATGCATGCAGAGTATCAAATGCATAATATACTGACTAGAGGTTAGGGTTAGTATCACCATGGTTACAAAATATATACATTTAAGATATTTTCTTTCAAATTTAGTTAATCCGGTATATACCGGAGTCTGTAATATATCACAGGTGCACCAACTCTGTATTTAGTCACAGCCTATTAGGCGTGCTTGCAGGTTATCCAGATGTGATGTACTTCGAAATATTCTACATGCTTTACAGATCTGGTGAGTGACCAACTAAGTTTTTTGAAAGACCACTAAATAACTACCAAATTCCTTGGGTCACAGACTACTAAATTTATCAGGTCAGACACCACTAAATTTCCTAGGTCAAAGACTACTAAATTTCTTAGGTCACAGACTGTTAAATTTCTTGGGTCAGAGACCACTAAATTTATCAGGTCAGAGACTACTAAATTTCCTAGGTCACAGACCACTAAATTTAACAGGTCAGAGACTACTAAATTTATCAGGTCAGAGACCACTAAATTTCCTAGGTCAAAGACCACTAAATTTAACAGGTAAAAAACTACTAAATTTCCTAGGTCATAGACTACTAAATTTATCAGGTCAGAGACTACTAAATTTCCTAGGTCAGAGGCCACTAAATTTATCAGGTCAGAGACCACTAAATTTATCAGGTCAGAGACTACTAAATTTCCTAGGTCAGCGACTACTAAATTTAAAAGGTCAGAGACCACTAAATTTATCAGGTCAGAGACCACTAAATTTATCAGGTCAGAGACTACTAAATTTCCTAGGTCAGAGACCACTAAATTTATCAGGTCAGAGACTACTAAATTTCCTAGGTCAGAGACCACTAAATTTATCGGGTCATAGACTACTAAATTTATCAGGTCAGAGACCACTAAATTTCCTAGGTCAAAGACTACTAAATTTATCAGGTCAGAGACTACTAAATTTCCAAGGTCAAAGATTACTAAATTTCCTAGGTCAAAGACAACTAAATTTATCAGGTCAGAAACCACTAAATTTATCAGGTCAGAGACCACTAAATTTCCTAGGTCAAAGACTACTAAATTTATCAGGTCAAAGACTATTAAATTTCCAAGGTCAATGACTACTAAATTTCCTAGGTCAAAGACCACTAAATTTATCAGGTCAGAGACCACTAAATTTCCTAGGTCAAAGACTTCTAAATTTATCAGGTCAAAGACTATTAAATTTCCAAGGTCAATGACTACTAAATTTCCTAGGTCAAAGACTACTAAATTTATCAGGTCAAGGACTACTAAATTTCCTAGGTCATAGACCACTAAATTTATCGGGTTATAGACTACTAAATTTATCAGGTCAGAGGCCACTAAATTTCCTAGGTCAAAGACTACTAAATTTATCAGGTCAGAGACTACAAAATTTCCAAGGTCAAAGACTACTAAATTTATCAGGTCAGAGACTACTAAATTTCCAAGGTCAAAGACTACTAAATTTCCTAGGTCAAAGACCACTAAATTTATCAGGTCAGAGACCACTAAATTTATCAGGTCAGAGACCACTAAATTTCCTAGGTCAAAGACTACTAAATTTATCAGGTCAAAAACTATTATATTTCCAAGGTCAATGACTACTAAATTTCCTAGGTCAAAGACCACTAAATTTATCAGGTCAGAGACCACTAAATTTATCAGGTCAGAGACCACTAAATTTCCTAGGTCAAAGACTATTAAATTTCCAAGGTCAATGACTACTAAATTTCCTAGGTCAAAGACCACTAAATTTATCAGGTCAGAGACCACTAAATTTCCTAGGTCAAAGACTACTAAATTTATCAGGTCAAAGACTATTAAATTTCCAAGGTCAATGACTACTAAATTTCCTAGGTCAAAGAGTACTAAATTTATCAGGTCAAGGACTACTAAATTTCCTAGGTCATAGACCACTAAATTTATCGGGTCATAGACTACTAAATTTATCAGGTCAGAGGCCACTAAATTTCCTAGGTCAAAGACTTCTAAATTTATCAGGTCAGAGACTACTTAATTTCCAAGGTCAAAGACTACTAAATTTCTTAGGTCAAAGACCACTAAATTTATCAGGTCAGAGACCACTAAATTTCCTAGGTCATAGACTACTAAATTTCCTAGGTCAAAGACTACTAAATTTATCAGGTCAGAGACTAGTAAATTTCCTAGGTCAGAGACTACTAAATTTATCAGGTCAGAGACCACTAAATTTCCTAAGTCAAAGACTACTAAATTTATCAGGTCAGAGACTACTAAATTTCCAAGGTCAAAGACTACTAAATTTCTTAGGTCAAAGACCACTAAATTTATCAGGTCAGAGACCACTAAATTTCCTAGGTCATAGACTACTAAATTTATCAGGTCATAGACTACTAAATTTCCTAGGTCAAAGACTACTAAATTTATCAGGTCAGAGACTAGTAAATTTCCTAGGTCAGAGACTACTAAATTTATCAGGTCAGAGACCACTAAATTTCCTAAGTCAAAGACTACTTAATTTATCAGGTCAGACACCACTTAATTTCTTAGGTTACAAACTACTAAATTTATCAGGTCACTTGAGGTGTAAGTGCAGGTAACTGGCAGAAATCAAACTAAGTTACTATTTATTATAACAATATGGTAAGGGTAATAGCAATGCATAAGTCCAATCTATTAATCATTTTCCCTAATCATTAAATATATGTCTGCCATCGCTGGAACCTTATCAACATTTGAAATCAAATTTAAAAAAATAAGTTTCTTGAAAATATAACAAGTAATGTTACAGTTGTTACTGGATTAAATCTGCAGTGTTGCCTGTATCATAAAGATGCACTATTTTGAATACCAAATATTACCATGACTATGATAATTTAATTTTGAAACTATAAACAAAGGAAAAAACTAATGAAGAAACTGCTTTTATGATTTAATATCTCTTGGTTTATTACATCTTCAGGTTTTGCAGTGAGACGAATGGTGACAATGGCTTTGTGGCAGTTAGTGAAAACTGTGGCATTTTACACTGATGATGGCTACCATTTACAGAAAATTTCTCAACCAATAGTGACATTCAATTGAAAGTAATAGCATATCTTACACCGACTATACATCAGAATGTTGTTGAAAAAAGCCATGGCAAAAAGTGGAAAATACTGATCAATATACTTCAATGACTTTGGAGTAGAAAATGGTGATATTTTAGCACCGTATTGTGTGTATACTTTTTCTTGCATCCGCACAGTCCGGCCAGGATCCATGCTGTTCACTAATGGTTTCTATGGTTGCAATAGCATTTGAAAGCGAGCAGCATGGATCCTAACCAAATCGAGCTGATGCGCAGGCTGGTCTGTAGCCATGCTGATCGCAAAGCCTCTATGTTGGTTTTCTCCTGGCACGGCTCATATATAAATTCATGTATGTAAATAATGTTTTGCTTATGGTATTTTGTCAGCACAGGTAATGAAATACTAAAAAAACATAAAATATTTTGTTAGTGTTTTGTTTAAATTTGTGACCTTGCTCTTTTGCATATCATATGTTTTGTTGGTATTTTGTTAGCAGTGTTTTGTTAGTGTTTAAATTTCTTTAGCAATGACAATGACAATGACAATTTCTTTATTGATATATAGGCCACCGGTCCAAAACAACATAATGTTTACACAAGTATTATTATGCTAATGTACAGAGCAGTGTAAATTTTACAAGTCGGTTTCAAACAATGTAATATCAAACATATATACATAATTTCACTTCATAGTCATATCCTTACCATCTTTAAGTATGATCTGTGAACTGTTTATGAATTGTAACTTAATAACCATATTTTCTATAATATTAAACTTTTTTAAACTGCAGGTAATTTGTAGTACAATTTTAAGTATTTATTTATAATTTTACCGTGGTCGAAAAAAGATATTTGAAAGTTCTGTATATATCTGTGTTTTAATTCAACCGTTGTGAAATTTTAACCAGTAGCCTTAAATGAAACGAAACAGAAAGGCATACTAACTAATCATAACACAAAATGTAGTTGGTAAAGTGTGTACATATTCAAAAAATAGATAATATCGTTTTATATCTTTAGATACTGCATGGTTCCCTTTAATGGAAAAGGGTACAAATATGTACATGTGTGTCATTTGTTTAACAATTGTATAACTAGTAAATACATAATTTTACAAGAAAGTAATTTACATGTAAAAATATACATACAGCAACATCATCTGGTATGGTAAGCTTTTTTACATTTGAACAATATTGTGAAAATTCACTGGTAATTGCATAATTCTACAAGCAATTAATGTAATTATATACATACAGTAACATCATGGTATGTTAAGTTATTAGCCGTACTCACTACATGTGCAGTCACATGTTTATAATTTTAGCTAATTTCTTAACTCCGATCTGTGCTTAAATGCATAGTATACAAAGAATGCTAAATTTTTCAATACATTTTCTGATCTTGAGCTAAGCAATATATTAAATTTATTTATATTTGGCGAAACCCAATATTTACGTGGTATATACTGTTCTCTTAAAGTTGTATAAGCTTTACAAATTAAAACAAAATGAAATTCGGACTCAATACAGTTCTCCTCCTGACATATTTCACAAAGTCTTTCCTCTCTAGGGATATTTCTATATCTTCCTCTTTCTATACCAAGATCATGGTTTGATATTCTTAATTTGGCTAATGCACTTCGAAATTTTCTTATAGTTAACATATTAAGATATTCTTCATGTTCAAAATTTGTTTTGAAACTGCTGTAACACAGAAGTTTAGAGCTGCTTGTTATATTTGCTGTCCAAACTTGGAGAAATTGGTCTTTTAGTCTTTGCATAAATACTTGTATGAATTGCTTTTCATCACTTACATACTGATTGTGCCAAACATAGCCAAATCCATTTTTGGTAAGTAGGTTTTTGATTTCAGATGCCCAGTTGTTATGTCCTTGATCGTCCATATGTAGTAACATATGGTAACAGTTTTTTACTAATCTATGATCTTTCATGTTAAGGATTTTGAGCCAATATTTCAAGCACCGTTTTGTTGCTGTAATATACAGAGGGTGTCTTCCACAATCGCCAAGTACGGCCATATTAGATGCTCTTTGTTTGACGCACATATAGCGCTTACACGCATAGTGATGTACAGTTTCAATTGAGTCCTGTGATTGTGTTCCCCAAATTTCAGCACCGTACAAGAGCACTGGTGTAACTTTGGTGTCAAATATATTAAAATAAACACTTTTTGACAGTTGACCGTATTGATAAAGTTTGTTTAGTACAGATATAAGAATTCTCTTTCCTTTCAGTGCCTGTTCCTTGGCCATATTACACAAAGAATTTCTTTTAGTAAAGTTTAAACCTACATATGAAAAACATGACACTATTTCAATTGGCCTGTTGTCGTAAGTCCAACGTTCAGTACGTGCTAATTTTCCTCCATTTTTAAAAACAAAATTTTTAGTCTTTTTGATATTACATTTCAGACCCTTTTCTTTGCAGAAATCACTCAAAAGATTTAAAAGTCTCTGTAAACCTGTAACTGTATCTGCAAGCAGTGCTAAGTCATCTGCGAATAGTAATGATAAAATTTGCGTTACGTCTGGAAATAGCTGTATACCAGTATATCCTGAAGAATTTATTCGTTCTATTAATTCGTTTATATAAAGTATAAAAAGTGTTGTACTCCCTAAACATCCCTGTTTTAAACCATTTGGGCAATTGAATGTATCTGAATGTCCAGCGTTTGTTATAACACATGCCTTTACATTTTTGTATATACTTTGTAAAGATTTAAATAGTTTACCACGTATTCCACACCTTCTTAGTACAGACCATAATTTCTGTCTACTGACACAGTCGAAAGCCTTTTCAAAGTCCACAAATGCTACATACAACTTTGCCCCTTTTTTTGTTAACTGCTTTTGTATTATAGAGTTTAGTATGAAAGCATTATCGATGGTACTATATCCTTCACGAAACCCTGCCTGTTCTTCGGCAATCTTGTCGTATATATTAATATAAAAGTTTAATCGTCTAGTTAATATGCCCGTGTAAAGTTTTCCAAGGATGTCTAATAATGAAATCCCACGATAATTGTTTGGGTCATTGATATCTCCTTTCTTGTGTAGAACCACAATGTTAGCTTTACTCCATGTATCAGGAAATTCTCCAGTTTCAAAAAGTCTATTATACAGTACAGTTAATAATGGCAATATTTTATCAATACTACTTATAAAAAATTCCGGAATAAAGTTGTCTTCCCCACCACTTTTGCCCTTTTTCAAATGCTTAACAGCTCTTAACACTTCTTCATCTGAAATTTCGGAGTTGAAGATGCAATCTTCAAGGTCATCTAGATTTTCATCTAAACCGAACTGGTCATCTTGTAATAAAACATTGTCATTATCGTCTATGCTTTCAAAAAGGCCTTCAAAATGACTCAACCACTGCTCTTTACTGATATTGTTTGCTGTTTTCTTTCTGCTTTGAGTCATATATTTCAGTTTATTCCAAAACGCTTTGGCATCATTTGATTTTTCTATAAGATCATCTAACTCTCGGTGGTAAAATTCATTTTTAACTTTATCACAATGCTTTTTAAATGTATGTTTAGCCTCTATGTACAGTTGTAAATTTCTATCACACCTATTACGTCTATATATACGAAGTAAGCGATATTTTTCTGCTTTTAATTTCTTGCAAGTCTTGTCGAACCACTTCTGTTGTTTATTTGAAGATGTTTTTATAGTTTTCTTACAACACTGACCACTTTCATAAAATAAATTGTTCAATTTTTCAACTACTATGCTTATATTAATGTTAGTATTTTTTACTTCTTTTGTAAATTCATTCAGCCAATCAGTTGTCATTAGGGCCTCCAAGTTTGCTATGTAATTTGCTGTATTTTCATTGTTAAATATGTATTTCTCTCTAAGAGTTTCTTTCTCTTCAATACCTATTTCATTTTCATTTGAGCTTAATGAATGTAGTTTAAAACTAATTGGGAAATGTTGGCTGTCGGTCCTATCCTCAACGGAAAAGGATTTTATATCATAAAGCATACTTTTACTAACTATCAAATAGTCTATGACACTACAACCTGTTGGTCCGATAAAGGTAAAGTCGCCGTTTTCATCTGTATATTTTCTACCATTGATAATATATAGGCTATTTGCAATACAAAAATCAATAAGTTTTCTCCCGTAATTATTAACCACTCTGTCTTGTGAATTTCTTTCTATGATATCATTGTCACTCAGTATCTCATCGTATTGTTCTAGCTCTGGAATGTGTTAATTTATCTTAAGAACATCACTTTTAAGGCCAGTTCTCGCATTTAGATCTCCAAATATTACAAGCTCATACTGACTATTAATATCAACATCTAAAATGGCTTCTTCCATCATATCAATACCTTTTGTATCTTTATTATTGTAAAACGGCGATTGCTCCGGCGGTATATATACACAAACTAAAACTATGTCTTTATTTGTCCCAAGAAACATTTTATCTATTTTCAAAAATATCCCAAATTCACATTGCCTATTTATTCGTGTCACATATTCTGTTAAATGTTTTTTTATATAAATGGTAATTCCACCCATTGCCCTTCCAAATCGCGAATTTCTTACTGCAGGTAAAAAATGACGGTAGTACTGTGGAAGAAAAATTTTCAACTCGTTTTCGTCCTCTACCCATGTTTCAATTAACGATATAAAGTCAAAAGTTTATAGGTATGTTTCAAAATCTATATCGTTTTGTTTATTTTTTTAAACCTTCAATGTTCCAACTCCCATGTTGTAGTAAATGTTGATGGGCCTCGGCCTGTTTCCTAGTCTACGTCAATTTTTTGTTCCAGTTCTGTTTGTTCACCTATATCTATTGCCATGTCTTGATTTTGGTTATATGTAGATAAGTAACGCACCTCTTCTCTTGGTGTACTTTTTCTTGCCGCCTTTAAGAATGTACGCCCTCTTTCTGCATCAGCCGTTTCGGTTTCTGAATTATTACTGGTCATTTTTTTGTCATTTAACTTCAATTCTGATTGGTCTTTTACTACCAGTTTTCCTTTATAAAAATATCCTATCTTTCCTTGTTCCTTTGTTATTTGTAGTTGGTGCCTCTGTCGTTGTGTTAAGTCATCGGCAATTCTTATACTTTTCTGTCTTAACTTCTCTCTTCCTTTATAAACTTTTGTTTTGTCGTCATAGAATCGGAACGTCATAATAATAAGTCTCTCGTTATTATCACTGAGTCTACCTACTCTGTATGCCTGTGCGATGTCATCTGTCGCCCAGTCTTCATCTTCACACGCAACCTTTAATACATGTTTTACTATCATTTGTTTTAACTCTGATTCTGTTTCTTCAGGTAGCTGTTTTAAACCAAATATCCTCATATTGCCTTTTCGTGTTTCGCGTTCCAAAAGGTCAACATCTTTTTCCAGTTTATCTATTTTATCTAATTTTCTATCTATTTCGGCGTTTAAATATTCGTTGTCTAACTGCAAAGACTCACATATATCATTCACCTTTTCATTTTCTTTTTGTAAATTTACCAGTTCTAGAGCATGTTTGGTGTGGTTTTCTTTCAGTAATTTCATATCTTTTTGTGATTCGTTTAATTCCCTCTTGACATTACCAATTTCTGTTTTGATGTTATTTATTTCAATATCTATGTTATCCATACGCCCAAGGAGTCTATTTTCAGTATCTTTTATTGCTTTTAATATTTTATCTTCTCGTTCGTCATTAATCGGCCTGGGATTCATTTCTATATCTCCAGCCAATAATAGTCTATTCTGAAAGGATATCCAAAAGAAAAGATTGTCTGTTCTAGAATGCTCCAGTACAATTCCATTGAAATGAAACACTAATAAAACATAAAGTATTCTGTTAGTGTTTTGTATAAGCCTAATTTGCATATCATGTTTTGTTGGTATTTCGTTTGCAATGTTTTGTTAGTGTTTTGTTAGTGTTTTGTTACCTCATTTGCATGTCATTTGCTATACTAATAAAACATCATCAAAACACAGTGTAGTATTAGTGTTTTGTTTCCCCTTTTTTTTCGTTTGGGGAATTATGATTCAGTACATACTATAGACTTACTTCTTAAATCATTCCCTGTAACCTGGTTCTTATATTCCAACTAACTTCAACTCACTACTGTCTCTTTACCCCATTCCTATTCCCAAGCATAAATCTAAAAATCTCCCTTTTAGATAGAATGTTAAGATAGCACATATAAAATTTTGCTTTAAACAATTATCCCCTCTCATTTCTCAATATGTAGGTACCTATTTCTCATATTTTCTTATAAACCTTCCTTTGGTTTCTCAAAATTTGTAGCCTATAACAATATCTTGGGTATCACATTATGCTTACACTAACAAGGAAACAAAGCTGAAAATAACAAGAAAGGTCATAGTTTAATTTAGATATGCCTGTATAGTAAGTTCCAAACAAAAAAAAATAGCCAAATGATAAAAAAAATGAGTACCGGTACACTTGCAATTTTGCATTTTGTCATACATGACATACAAAATTCTTTACAACCAATTAACTTAAATTATTTAACGCAATGCCTTATTTAGTAATCGCAGTGATCAGGGCATCAACATAATCTTAACTTAGAACCCAAAAGTTACTTTCTCTTCTCTGGCTTAAGAATGCTTTATTTCATATTTACACTGAATTTCATATTTTTTTTTTCTTACTCTACAGGTGTAATTATTGCTTTCTTCCAGCATTACTGTTACTCTGTACCTTAATATTCACTAAAAACAGAATGAGCACTAGCAATATGACCAATTTGATCACATTTGTAACACCTGGCATTTTTGAACCTACACCTTAAAGACAAATAACCACACCTACCACAATGTCTGCACTTCTGTCTGTCTGGCTCCTCTCGCTCATGGAATCTTCTCCTGTACTGTGGGTTCTGATTGTCCCTTCTATAGGGCTGTCTGCTCTCCCTGTATCTATTTACTTGCACATTATCACTTGCCTGGTCACTGTCATCTTTGCACTTTTAATTTCCACACGTTTAAATTTTATACCCTTTTGATTCTCACACCATTATGTAACCGGGTCCATTTTTCTCGGGGGAAATTAGATATTATTGAACAAGTGGTAGAGTTCTAATATTCTTTATTCCATTCTAGATAATATGTTGTATCACTTTTCAATAATTCCAATTTATCAATAATTTATTATTCTCAGTTTCCAAAGTGTTTCTTGCCTAAAATATTAAATATCAATTTTGACTAATTTTGACTGTGGTGCCTAAAACAAAACCCAAATTCTAACTCAAACTCCAAACTGACTTCTTTCAAGTTTCCCTCCAAACTCTGCACCCTATTTATTCACGCCCACTTCATACTTGAACCAATCACATCACACATACCTCATACTTCAACCAATCATATCACACATGCATATATTAAAACCTGACCAGTACTTGTCTACTCCAGTGGCTTATTACTTCTGATACTAATTAACACTTACTAATTAAATTATTACCATATCAAATTCTGTCTGGAATATCTTTTGAAGTAGCAGACCAAATCAAATGCACATATGTTTAGCTATAATTATTTCTAGATAAGTAATAAACTGTAGAAAGGTAAGGGCACTCTGCTAAAATAATGACTTAATGTTATTTTAATGAATTTCATAATAAAAATATATCTAAAATATAGAACTGGTCACACCAGTATGAAATAGTTCTATAAAGCAAAATGCAAAATGTTGGTTCAAAGGGAATCTGGAAAACATCCTTTGAACTTTACATTAGGACAAATTGCAAACATTCTAATATACCATAGCTATATGGCTAAATTCTATAATATTTTATTCTTGTTTAAAACTCAACATGTTTATACTGTGAATGCATTTATTTCGCTGGCATAAATGGACGAAACAACTATTTTTATGACTTTATTTACGGATAAAATGAATTGTGTGTCAAAGTTTCGTTCTTCCTTAATTTGTTTTATGAATATGCTATCAAATGCAGGGGGTATGAAAAATGTGTTTGTAAAAAATTAGATTTCACAATATGCTTTACTATAACCATTCACAAAAATGTTTGGCCTGCATTTTTTTATGATTATGTGCATGTCAAACTGCAATTTTCCGGGTGTTTTTTTTTTATCTTTGTCGTGTGATGTAAAAAAGGGAGTATCTTGCATAATTATATTTTATTGTGAAATGACCTTCAAAGCACATGAAAGATGTACTGTATTAAATATCTCGTATTTTTAAATCAATAATTTGTTTTTAAAAAATGCATTCATTCTTATTTCATGTCCTAATTTATAATGCCGAAAATGTAAAAATAGATCTGATTAACACTTTCGTAACCACAAAAATTTACCAGATCACACCTTTCAACATGTTTAATGAGAACAATTGTGTTTATTCCAAACAGCAAAATGTGATATATACCTTATCCATGCTTGCTGCATTGAGTCGCATTATGGAGGCATAGGCTAGCCAGTGTCAAACACTGTACGCAGTGCCTTCTTCGAGTATAATGGCTGTGGTTTGAACAACTCTTCCACAAACCTTTTGTGAAACATAGATGATACAATGTCATGTAATACTGAAAATAAACAAAAACATATTTTACTAGAAATTAAAAGCAGAAGACATCTTCACACACAAAAGCTTCACTGAGAAACTGCAAACAAAGCAACTGAAACTGTGTCTAATCTTACAAATTTTGTTTGAAGCAAAAATACTACCACCACAACAATGATTTTATGTTACATCATTTTGCACAAGATCAGATGCCTCTTCTGGTATTATTTCAGACATGAGTGAGCATCTTGTTGGGCTCACTGACCTTCCATTATGAGGCAGACATGAGTGAGCATCTTGGTGGGCTCACTGACCTTCCATTACGAGGCAGACATGAGTGGGCATCTTGGTGGGCTCACTGACCTTCCATTACGAGGCAGACATGAGTGGGCATCTTGGTGGGCTCACTGACCTTCCATTACGAGGCAGACATGAGTGGGCATCTTGTTGGGCTCACTGACCTTCCAATACGACGCAGACATGAGGGAGCATCTTGTTGGGCTCACTGACCTTCCATTACGAGGCAGACATGAGTGAGCATCTTGGTGGGCTCACTGACCTTCCATTACGACGCAGACATGAGTGAGCATCTTGGTGGGCTCACTGACCTTCCATTACGAGGCAGACATGAGTGAGCATCTTGGTGGGCTCACTGACCTTCCATTACAAGGCAATGAGGCTTGCAAACCCACAGCAGTGAGCGGCAAGAGATTCAAAGTCAGCAACCATATAACCCAGCAATTTTTTTCCCATGCCTAATCAAAACAAGGGGACCATGATGGTCCTGAATCGCTCACCTGTCCCCACGTGACCCAGTTTTGAACTGAGTATGACATCGTTTTTTCTATTATTTGACACAGTGACCTAGTTTTTGAGCTTATGTGATCCAGTTTTGAACTTGACCTAGATATCATCAAGATAAAAATTCTGACCAATTTTCATGAAGATCCATTGAAAAATATGGCCTCTAGAGAGGTCACAATGTTTTTCTATTATTTGACCTAATGACCTAGTTTTTGAAAGCACGTGATCCAGTTTTGAACTTGACCTAGATATCATCAAGGTGAAAATTCTCACCACTTTTCATGAAGATCTCATGAAAAATATGGCCTATAGAGAGGGCACAAAGTTTTTCTATTATTTGACCTAATGACCTTGTTTTTGACCACACGCGACCCAGTTTCAAACTTTATCTAGATATCATCAAGGTGAACATTCAGACCAATTTTCATGAAGATCCATTGAAAAATATGGCCTCTAGAGAGGTCAAAAGTTTTTTCTATTTTTAGATCTACTGACCTAGTTTTTAATCGCAGTTAACCCAGTTTTAAACTTCATCTAGATATCATCAAGATGAATATTCTGACCAACTTTCATACAGATCCCATGAAAAATATGGCCTCTAGAGAGGTCACAAGTTTTTTTTTATTATTTATACTACTGACCTAGTTTTTGAAGGCACGTGACCCAGTTTCAAACTAGACCTACATATCATCAAGTTGAACATTCTGACCAATTTTCATGAAGATCCATGCAAAAGTATGGCCTCTAGAGAGGTCACAATGTTTTTCTATTTTTAGACCTACTGACCTAGTTTTGGACCGCAGCTGACCCAGTTTCAAATTTTACCTAGATATCATCAAGATGGACATTCAGACCACATTTCATACAGATCGCATAAAAAATATGGCCTCTAGAGAGGTCACAAGGTTTTTTATTATTTGACCTACTGACCTAGTTTTTTATGGCACGTGACCCAGTTTCGAACTTCACCTAGATATCATCAACGTGAACATTCTGACTAACTTTCATGAAGATCCATTGAAAAATATGGCCTCTAGAGAGGTCACAAGGTTTTTCTATTTTTAGACCTACTGACCTAGTTTTGGACCGCACGTGACCCAGTTTCGAACTTGACCTAGATATCATCAAGATGAACATTCTGACCAACTTTCATAAAGATCCCATGAAAAATATGGCCTCTAGAGAGGTCACAAGGTTTTTTATCATTTGACCTACTGACCTAGTTTTTGATGGCACGTGACCCAGTTTCAAACTTGACCTAGATATCATCAAGTTGAACATTCTAACTTTCATAAAGATCCATTGAAAAGTATGGCCTCTAGAGAGGTCACAAGGTTTTTCTATTTTTAGACCTACTGACCTAGTTTTGGACCGCACGTGACCCAGTTTCGAACTTGACCTAGATATCATCAAGATGAACATTCTGACCAACTTTCATAAAGATCCCATGAAAAATGTGACCTCTAGAGTGGTCACAAGCAAAAGTTTACGCACGGACGGACGACGGACGCTACGCGATCACAAAAGCTCACCTTGTCACAAAGTGACATGTGAGCTAACAAGAGGGTCATGAAGGCCCTGTATCGCTCACCTGATCTACTGACCTAAAGATCATCAATATCAACATTCTGACCAAGTTTTATTAAGATATGGTCATAAATGTAGCCTCTACAGTGTTAACTAGCTTTTCCTTTGATTTGACCCAGTGACCTAGTTTTTGACCCCACATGACCTAGACTCAAACTTGACCTAAAGATCATCAAGATTAACATTCTGATTAAGTCTCATGAAGATACAGTCATAAATGTGGCCTCTAGAGTGTTAACAAACTTTTCCTTTGATTTGACCTAGTGACCTAGTTTTTGACCCCACCTGACCCAGATTTAAACTTGATCTATATATCATCAAGATTAACATTCTGACTTAGTTTCATTAAGATATGGTCATAAATGTGGCCACAACAGTGTTAACAAGCTTTTCCCTTGATCTGACCTGGTGACCTAGTTTGACCCCAGATGACCTAATATCAAACTCATCCAAGATTTTATTGAGGGTAACATTCTGACCAAGTGTCATTAAGATTGGGCCAAAATTGTGACCTCTAGAGTGTTAACACCACCTGACCCAGATTTAAACTTGACCTATGGATCATCAAGATTAACATTCTGACCAAGTTGCATTAAGATATGGTCATAAATGTGGCCTCTAGAGTGTTAACTAGCTTTTCCTTTGATTTAACCTAGTGACCTAGTTTTGATCCTACATGACCCAGATTCAAAGTAGATCTTGAGATCATCAAGATTAACATTCTGACCAAGTTTCATTAGGACTTGGCCAAAACTGTGACCTCCAGAGTGTCAACATGGTTCATACAGAATATCAGAGACAAAATTCAAGTACTTTTCAAGGACTTTTTACAATTTTTCAAGCACTATTTTTTTTCAAAACCACGACCTAATCCGAACAACTTTTATTATGTAATGCAAAAATAACACAACCATAACTTGTCACGCCTTTGGAAATGACGTAATTCGATTATTAGATTGATGTGATTCACTATTTTGCTGAGGTTTAACGCTTTTCTTCTGATTTTTTTAGCGCACTCCTACTAAATTAAATGATATACCTAAAAATTTTGTCACACGACGTGCAAATACACTTCGTTCTGTCGGCTCTGTAGGGCTTCAGCCACTGTTTATATTCGTCTTTTGTCTCCCGCTTACTTGAGTAAACATGTTTATTTTTCATACTCATTTTAATTCACTGAAAACACTCGCAAATAGCTAAAAATTGCGAGTTATTATTCCCGTATTTTTTTTAAACGGAAACGGAAACATGCGAACGGTGATACAGTAGAAATAGCACTCTGTAAATATCGATAAAGTGTGGCCGTAGACCACTATAATAGCATACGAGTGACCCGATCATGCAATTTCACGAATTTATTTTCATTTTCTCCAATTTATTTTAAGCTTTAAATTCTTTTTGCAAAGCAAAGTTACGGAAAGAATATTTTCAAGGAGTGAAAGGTCAAATTCAAGGAGTTTTTATCAAAATTCAAATACTTTTCCAGGTTTTTTAGGGTTTTTGTCATTTTCAAGGAGTTTTCAAGGACTACCATCGAATTCAAGGACTTTTCAAGGCCTGTGCGAACCCTGGTTAACAAGCTTTTCTTGACCTGGTGACCTAGTTTTTGACCCCAGATGACCCAATATCAAACTCGTCCAAGATTTTTATGAGGGTAACATTCTGACCAAGTTTCATAAAGATTGGGCCAAAATTGTGACCTCTAGCGTGTTAACAAGCTTTTCCTTTGATTTGACCTGGTGACCTAGTTTTTGACCCCACATGACCCAGTTTCAAACTTGACCTAGAGGTCATCAAGAAAAATATTTTGACCAATTCTCATGAGTTTCAAACTTAAACTGTGGACTCTAAGAGTGTTAATAAGATTTTCCTTTGATCTGGCCTACTGACCTTGTTTTTGACCCTACATGACCCAGTTTCAAACTTGGCCTACAGATCATCTATACAAACATTCTGACTAAGTTTCATAAAGGTTGGGTTAAAATTGTGGCCTCTAGAGTGTTAACAAGCTTTTCCTTTGATTTGACCGGGTGACCTAGTTTTTGACCCCACAGGACCCGTCTATACAAACATCTTGACCAAGTTTCATAAAGATGGGTTACAACTGTAGCTTTGACTTGACCAGGTGACCTAGTTTTTGACCCAAATGACCCAGTTTCGAACATGACATAGAGGTCATCAAGATAAACACTCTGACTAATTCTCATGAATTTCAAACTTAAAGTGTTGACTCGAGTGTTTACAAGATTTTCCTTTGATCTGGCCTACTGACCTAGTTTTTGACCTTACATGACCCAATTTCGAACTTGACCTAGAGATCATCAAGACAAACATTCTGATAAAGTTTCATAACGATTGGTTAACAAATGTGGCCTCTAGAGTGTTAACAAGGCAAATGTTGACGGACGACGCACAACGCACGACTGACGATGACGGAGCTGGACAATGACTGGTCACAACAGCTCACCTTGAGCACTTCGTGCTCTGGTGAGCTAAAAATTGATGCCAGATATGGACCTTGTGTCACATGATGTAGGTGATGAAATGGAACAACTATTTCAAGTATGGAAAGTGGACCAAAACTTTAACCTGAAATTCCAAGTAAAAAGGAGGAAAAATTCATGAAATATTGGGCTGAGTACGATATCTCTCTATGTACTTTGTAAAGTTGAGCTAAGAAAACAAAATGCTGTTTTTCCATTATGAAATTTAGTTAATACTTGGGGTGACCTGCTGGTCTTTATGGTAACATGCTTGACTGTCAATCTACAGGTATAGATTTGAATCACAATGGAAATTTATGAGAGACAATGGAGTGTGGGTTCTAGGGGCTTTAATTAATTTTCTCTTTCTGTCCCTCTGGTCACACCACTGTAGTCTGTACAGGAAGAGGATAAATATGGCACACTGCAGGCCTTTTTTTCATCAATTTGGGAATGCCACCGACACTGGTGGAATTTGGAAAATGCTCTCGGAAATTGTCTTAATTGGGACAATTTGAAAATTACCAAAATCTACATAAACAGGCACGTAGCGTGGCATACTCAATTACTCACTTGAGTAAACTTTAAAATTAAAACCAAAAAACGAAAAAAGCTAATTTTTGGAAAAAGACAATAAAAATTAAAGGCTAAGGGGGGTTAGGCACTCACTAGGTCTACATTAGTGTTATTGTTTTTTTATTAAGAAATAGATAAAGTGAAGAACTTACTCCAGAAATATACTTTTTACTTCAAAACTAACATGTTTTGTCCACTGGACTTCATCAGAGTATAATAACAAATCAGAAAATTCAGTTAAAGTTGTATACAAACTGAAACACCCCATGTTCGTAATTCAGTCATAGCATTGTCTTTGCGCTCTATTCAAAAAATAGATTCACATTCAGTGCTGAGTATCCGAATGGAATGTTTACATGCCACGAAATTCAAAATGGCGAACGCTAATGATCCTCCATACTAAGACCTTTTTTTGATCCACGCGTTGAAAAGAACGATGGAGTGAAAACTCATATGTTGACAACAAAATCGGAATCTGCACACAAATACACATTCCCCAGCAGGTAATGTCACGTATTCTAGAATTTCTACAAATAAACATGTACTTACAGCCTAAATCGATCATGTACCCTATTCTGACTTAGTTCTCCTGGTAAAAACATCTTACCGAATGTCATAAAATGTATTCTTAGTGTATAGATCTACTTCTACCAATCTAACCGCCTTGGTAGCCTAGTGGTAGAACGTCCACATCGAGTGCTTGAGGTCGTGGGTTCGATCCCCGGCCGCGTCATACCAAAGACGTAAAAAATGGTACTAGTAGCTTCCTCGCTTGGCGCTCAGCATTAAGAGGATAGTGCTAGGACTGGTCAGCCCGGTGTCAGTATAATGTGACTGGGTGGGGTATCATGCCACGTTTCTGAGGCGTGATATTCCAGTGAGGCAGCACTATAAAGTTGGGCATTGTGCTCACTGTTACAAGAGACACCATCATTTATATGACTGAAAAGTTGTTGAAAAAGACGTTAAACCCAAACACACACACACTTCTACCAATCTAGATCTAAATATATAATTAAACATTATAATGGTTTTATTGATTCGTTTTGTTTACAAATTTCAGAATAGATCTAGAGTCTCCCGTACGAAAAAGTACGCCCATACTTTAGGCGGAAACCGCCCAGAAAAATAAGGCGGTTTCCATCTTATGTTGCTATTAAGCGTAATATCAGCCTTAGGGAGACCTTAGGGAGAACAGGGCTCGAAATATGCAAATTTTTTCCTGTTAGTAAGGCGGAAACCGCCTAAATTGGCGTAAAAATGTTTAAGCAGGAAAAAATTCCGTCTAAGGATATTTTCTGCTTAGGCGGGAAAAAATACCCAGAAAAGCTTGACCGAAATAAAATCCGCCTTATGTAAAACATAAAAAAGTACCCTTAGGTATTTATCTTGAGCATGAAGCTTTTCACATTTTGCTTTGCCAAATACAATTTATTAATAAGACAGCCTCAATTTTACAAATATATCAGCTGTGGCTTAATAACAAAATTACTGAAGCAAATGCATAACAATACTGACTAAATATCATGAACATTTCTTGAAAAAATTAAAAGTTATTAAACCTTCACTAATTATAAACTAGCATGGACATGTCATGAACTACTGATTATTACTGGAATTATCATTACTGTTTGGTGCCAGTGCCATACTATTGTGATAAAATATCTATAATTATGGCAATAATTATGATACTAAGATAATAACAATTAAATACTAACTTAGACTTGAAATCTTATTTAAATTGTTTGCTACCTTGTAACTGCTATGCATTATACATGTACTTCTGAAATGTAAGTAATTAACAGATAGTCATTTGGTTAAAACAGAAAAGATGTTCATTAAATCCTCTACACCTTAATTAGACTAGCTCCTAGACTATGATATATCTTTTTTACATTTTTATGATTAAATGTAGTGAACTGAGCCAGTCTATATTCTATGTCCAATATCATAGTCTAGTACAATCCGAAAATTCACAAACCTCTTTTTAGGTTTGTTATCAATCAATGTCAAGAACTGACCACAGCCTAACTGATAGAGATCAGTGGTTTACTGCCACATGTTTATGTAACTCATTGGTACCATTTGGTAGCAGGGATTTACAACTGCAGGGGTCAGCTGAGTTGAAATTTTATCAGAAATGAATTTCATTTGTCTGTACTTGGTACTTGAAGTTAGATTGGAAAGTCTGAAAGATACACATTTCCTATGTCTTGTAATAAAATGGATAAAATGGACATATGGAATTAAACTGTAACTGAACAATAAAGGAGTAGAACAGATGCCCCCACCCTGAATTGTTAGCATTGGCGATATTTGTAAGTTAAAAGACGGAATGCACATATAATATAGTGGTATCACATCTTGATGCATAAATGAATATCCAGGTTCAGGGCTGAATAAATGCATATTAAAGTGTTGTATTTGAAGTTTTTAGCTTTAAAAATCTGTATGTTAATACATGAAAGCACATTTTGTTCATCAGAATTGGTATTTCTGCAGAAGATAGAAAAGTCTCAAAGTTAGAAATACATTTAAGCTTATAATTCTAATAAGTTTCTTATTTGTGCAATTTCGCACGTTGCGTACTATATTCTTCAATTAACTCCAAAAAGTTATGTACTTCTTTACAATTCAAGAAAGCCCCAGACTTGTATAAACTTTGGTAAAGATTAGCAGACCTAAATGTTTTTAAAATGAAAAATTAATTGATCTGTAAAAAAATATAATGTTAAATAGAGACATTTGGTTTCAAAATGTTTATGGTGTTGAAAAGGTAACTCTACATATTAACATTCAATTACATATCTCTTATAAGGTACATGCATTTGTTCGATTAATCGCCAGTCTTTTTGCTATGTAGTTGATAAAAGTACAGTTTCTTGGAAGGCTTGTTCAATTTACCAGATACTTCATTTTAACTTCAAAAATGCTTAATACTCTAATTACAAGTAAGCATTTGATATTTGGCATAAAATATATAGCATTTGGAAGTTATCTTTTTACCTCTGCCCTTTCATTTGAAAAATGCCACATGCCAAATGCAAAATATTTAATGCCAAATGCTAAATCTTAAACATTGAGTCATACTTGTCAAATGCGATCGCAAAACAGTACTATGGAAGGACGGTGCGCAATGCTAATTACCAAATGCTAAATGACAAATAAGTTACTAAGATATTAGCATTTAGCATTAAATAATTGGTATTTAGCATTAAGATATTGGCATTTAGCATTAAAATTGACATTCGGCAATTAGCATGGCGCACCGGCCCTCCATTCAAAGCGGAATGATTACATGTATTGTCCGATGTTAGCATGACATGGTAGAACATGCAAGTGCTTCAAATCAAACTCAAAAGACATGATCTTTATTTCATAAAATCAATGGGCAATTAGCATTATCTTTCAGCAATAAACATTAGGTATTTGAAATTTTCGCATTTATTGTAAAAGAGAGAATATCGTATTTAGCTATTAGCATTAGATATCTGGCAATTAGAACGGTGCACCATATATGCATCGATCTTGAATAGTTTCGTTATTTATCAATCTTTGTTAAGAACATTAACCATCTTTTTTTTTGTTTGGTGCTGCAGTGACTGCAGTACGGTGCTTGGTCACTGAATAGAAATCATTTTTGCTGACACTTGTGTTTCTTTAAATTTTGGTACAGCTTTCTCATAATTTTGTCTATACACATGAGTTTAGACTACTTAATACAAAAATGTCTGTGGAAATTCCTACACAAACTATTAACTGGCTTTCCGACGGGACAACAAGTCTCGGTTTTATAAACACCTTTGAACAGTTGTATTACTCAAAGCAGTTTCTTTATTGTTTGAATAAACTTGAACTCCACATATCTTTCAAAATGTGCTTTTGATAATGACATGCTGTAAGAAACTTTTAAAATCCATTATTCAGTTTCAGAAATATACTGATTATAATAATCCTTTCAGTAAAATAAACATATTATTGTTAATAAAAATATTTGCAAGAGGAACCATCAAGATTTCAAAAAAGCAAAATGGTTTATTCTAGATGAGAATGGTTCTTCAGTTATCACCATTAAAAATCAGTTAGGTAAACAGATTTATGATCAGCAGCATAACACTTGACCACTAGCATGATGTACCAAATTATCCACGGGTAATCTAATAGCCATAGGTGCAATCATCCCTCTGAGAGCATTTCGGATCGTACTAGACTGATAATTTCAACATCATTCCTCTGTGAAAATCTCTAAAATAGACTGGCTTTTGTCTCTATGAAATTAAATTCGTCAAAAAAGGAAAAATGTAGAAATATATTATTATCAGTCTAGTGGCTAGTCTACACCTTAATTTGCTATTTCTAAAGGTTTACAGATGTAAATTAATTAAATTCTAACTCACCACAAATATATAATGTACTCCTTAGTCTAGTCTACTTAACTAACAACATCCCATGTATAAATGCCTTCAGAAAGAGCTTTCTCTCTAAACAGGAGTCACAACATCTGGATGTAATAAACTCACTGGACCCTTACAGTGATCCTATTTCAAATTAATTGATATACAATTACCACCTTCCAAAATTCCGCCTTATCTTAATAAAGCCATTTTTTCTAAGTTCAAAATTTCCCCTTATTTTATCTGAAAATTCCGCCTAGTGAGAATGCACCTTTTTCTGAAAAGCATTAACCAGAATTTAGGAAAATTCCGCCTTCCTGTTAGGCGTAGTTTTTAGAATAATCCATGTCCGCCAATAGTCCGCCTTTGAATATCCATTTTAGCAGGATTACGCCCTTAATACGCTTTAATTCAGAGCGGATTCCGCCTTATTTTTTCATACGGGCTAGATCTATTTTTAAAGAAATATTTGAAACTTGATTACTGATTGACAGATCACTGACATGCAAATGGTTTGTTTTTACTAACTTTACAAAAATTATTTCGTTTAGTACGCTTTACTCGAGGTAAATTGTCCTAACTATAAATATCTAAATTTGAATAAGCATATATACAGACTTTTCCATGGCGCAATCGGTATGATATCAAGTCCGGGTTCGACTCTAGACGCGGTCATCTTTTTTCCCCATTTCTCTTCTTTATTTGGCATTTTAGATGGTTTACAAACACAAACTCATATTCGAATGTTAATAATATGACCCAACTTTAAATTTAAAGAAAGATATTTTAACCCAAAATCAGGAGGTCATGTTTGCAGTAGATCTATTATGCCTAATGACAGTATATACGCACTAAAAGATAAACTGAAGGCAGTTCGTTGCTTTTAGATGGTAGCGACTTTATCCTGACTTTGAAATAATAATCAACACCATTTGATGAAAAGTTCGTCCACAATATTTAAAGCGGATATTTCACTCAGAAATGTTTGATATTCATTGATCTTTTATTATTTCATGAATGTCTGTTTTTACGGGATTAATTTTTAAAGACATACCAAGACCTAATGACCTACATTTTGATAAAAATCATGTTAATATTGCAGCTTTACTTCGAAAATGGTTGATGGACGATTTAAGATTCATCCTCACTGCAGAAATTTTACAAGAAAAGTCATGGCCTCTGAATTAAAAGTCACAATGAGTTTATAACTGTAAATGCAAAGTTTGCAATACATATGCTTTATTCAAATTCACCATACAATAAAATACAGTTATTCTTTGGTGGGTTTTCAGTAAAGGCGTCAGATTTTGGCTGAAATATGTATGTTTCTATTAAATTTGGTCATTAAAGTATCTTATAAATGCCAAATCAAAAAAAATATGCCCTAGTCTGGAATTGAACCTGGGCCGCCACGCAATTGATAACTACCAGCTGTCTTTACCAGTACACTACTTGTACCTATAATTGTGGCAGTTTATGTAGAGATAAAGCATGTTTTTGTGTTATAACATCTGCAGAATCTCGATGATATTGGTTGGTGACCAAGCCTGGTAGGGCATAGAATAGACATGCGCTAAAAGTATTCTAGTATAAAATGCGAATAAAACTTATAAATGAATACATTCTGCCTCAAGGTCACTATAAATGAGTTGCTATTCACGTTTACATCATTTCCTTTTGAATCATCCATTTTGGGGACGTTAAACGTTTACGCTTTGCATCGTAAAACGCATACAAAAAGTGTTTTAACAGCACGTGAGCGCGAGAATCCCTTGTAAGCACACGTTTAAATACATCAACGTTTATAGCAATCTGCTAAAATTGGCCAAATGCTGGATAGTTATCCTTGAAAAATAACATGAAATTGGCTGAAAATCTTAACAGAAACTTCTTTCGAGATGCAAGAAAAACGCACTTACTGGCATCTCAAATGTTAAAATTTTTTCGGGGGAGAACTCCTGAATCCCTTTTAAAATATAGATAGGGTTGGAGTGGAGATCCACCTTTTGTGCTCTCACCTCCACCCCACTTTCCTGCCTTCGGCTCTCACGGGACGCCATTTTTTTTTTTTTTTTTCAAGATATGATTATTCATCTTAAAAATGCTTTTAATCAAATGAAATGCCGACATACATCTCAACTATAAAACAATACATCAATATGTATAGCGATCTGCTAAAATTGGCAAATGTTGGAAAGTTATCCTTGAAAAATGTCATGAAACTGACTGATAATCTTAACAGAAAATGCTTTCAATATGCAAGAAAAATGCACTTACTGGCATCCTAAATCTTAAAATTTTCTCCAGGGAGAACCCCCGAACCGCCCTGAAGAGAGAGAGGATAGGGAAGGGGAACCCACGTGATGCCGAAGGCCGGACCACTATTACGAAGCCGGCGACAGCCCTGTTCAATACAAATGGACAATGAAGGAATAACTCTTTAGATATCGGCTTGGAAAATTTAATGTATATTATATGAAAAAATGTTTATTAAATTAATTTTTGGAAAACGTGTGGATAGATTATGTTTTTGTGGCACTGTTATTTGTCAGTATTGTACAGATATGTTTAATATATACGTAATGCATGCATAAAATCTTCAATATTGGAGGAAAGATAAAGATCTGTCTATCTTTCTATAATTCAGCTGTAAAATAATGGAAGTAAATAGACCTACAGTAACAAATTCGAGTGTGTGTAGAGCGAATCTAACAAAGAGATGCAAATGGTCATGTCTTCTTTTTCATGTTTCATGAAACCTGGTGCACCATGTTAATTGTCAATTGTTAAATATCAGATATCAATGCTAAATGCCAAACTCCTTATGCAAAATGTTTTGAAAACGAAATGCCATTTAGTACTATGGAAGGCTATATGGAAAGTCGGTGCGCCATATGCTAATTGCCAAATCCTAAATATACGAGGAATCTTTCAAAATGTCTGCCACGTACACTTACTTTTCCCACCATCATTTATAAAACGATTAAGTAAAATAAGGACTGACTTTTCTGAAAGGAAAATGTTTTAAATATTGCTTAAAACTCAAACCAGGCCACCATTTGTCGTCTTTATTTCAAAATTTTCACGGGGGAGACACCCCGGACCCCCACCAGGAAAATGGGAATTCCCCTCCCACACCCTCCCCCTTGAGTAACTCAAATTTAACTCATGCTACGCCCCTGATAAATGTGTTTTTGTGTGAAATATTAATGAATTGCATTTCAATAATTGTTAACAGTATTATAATTTACCTAAATATACATACAAATTAGCAAAACTATCTTAAAACAGCAAAAACCCTAAAAGGTATAATCATTTGGGAATTTTAAATTCAACTTTGGGAAAAAACATACCTTTTTGCATTGGGATTACCTTTTTTTTTTTACTGGAGGTAGATTTATAGGGGAAAAAAGCCCTGCACTAAGTGGCTGCACTAATATGTAAAGCGCCTGTGAACATGTTTATCATGAAAAGAATGCTATACAAATTTGGGTAAACCAACACAATGATATAATATATTGCTATTTCAAACAGTCCAATACTTGGTCTTGAATGCACTGATCACTTGCCAACAGAAGGCTTAAGGTTAAGACATATAAAGGCCTATCATATTTCAGCATATAACCATATATAAATAGAATCTATAAGATCTTTTGCAAACATATATCACAAACAAAAAAGATAATATACTTCTTTGTCAATTTTAAATAGAACAGATCATATTACTACAATAGAGGGTCATATATTTGACAAAATGGAAGTTTCAGAATTTATTATGTAAATTACTGCAAGTCATGTATTCATGTGAAGGGCAATAAGTCAAACTGATATAATTATATTGTCTGTTAGTATTGAACTGGCAATCATAAATATTCTGTGTATTTCCATAAATTCATTTTCGGTGTCAGAACCTGAATAGCAATGTAACTATTTCATATATACTTTTTAACTGACATCCGTAATGTTGTATGTGCAGGTAGCTGTGCAAACAAAGCGTTTAGCTGCCAATCTCGGAGTTATGGGTTCAAGTCCAATCTCTAACCATAAATTTTCTTTTTCTTCAAATTTTACTTTAGGGAAGTTGCTCACACTTATCATGATTTTTATGTTTCATATATTGAAAGAGATACAGCTCACACTTTTCATGATTTTTATGTTTCATTTATTGAAAGAGATACAGCTCACACTTTTCATGATTTTTATGTTTCATTTATTGAAAGAGATACAGCTCACACTTATCATGATTTTTTTGTTTCATTTATTGAAAGAGATACAGCTCACACTTATCATGATTTTTATGTTTCATTTATTGAAAGAGATACAGCTCACATGATTTTTATGTTTCATTTATTGAAAGAGATACAGCTCACACATTTCATGATTTTTATGTTTCATTTATTGAAAGAGATACAGCTCACACTTATCATGATTTTTATGTTTCATTTATTGAAAGAAATACAGCTCACACATACACTGATTTTTATGTTTCATTTACTGAAAGAAATACAACTGTTTTTTTTTTTCAAGTTAACCATTATAGAAAATGTTGAATAAACATCTTTAGAAGTATCAGACATTCTGTGATAAAAAGACAAATTACTTGTACCAGTGTTTCCGGAAAATAAATACTTCACGAAAAGAAAATAAAGTCGTGAAATAATTATGTTACATAAAATAATGTAATAAAAAAAGGAAAAATTGATAACATTACAATACATTTAAACAAGAGGGTCATGATGATCCTATATCGCTCACCGGTTAAACTTGGCCTTGAAATCATCAAGATAAACATTCTGACCAAGTTTCATGAAGATAGGGTCATAAACGTAAAGATAAATGACCTCTACTTTTCTTGGTGTTCTTTTGTGGTTTATAGGTCATTTAAGAACACAAGGCATTTTAAAAATGGGCCTAGTTATGTGTTACAGCTTTGCGAGTTTTATATAGAACATGTGCATATAGCAAATTTATTTACTACTGTAATAGCAAATTTATTTACTACTGTATACCCAAAAACACCCAAAAATATTGGCGAATATTAATGACTGCCAGATCAATACTTACAGACAATATCTTAATTCTAAAAATATACTAGTATATATATATATATACTTAGCGGTCTGATCAAAGCATAGTCACTTAAAACTAATTCAACTTAGGGAAGGGTGTATACAGTCATATTCATTGAAGGTCTGTTATATTGACTGCAAGTGTAATTCTAAAGTGTTGCTTTTAAAGAAGAAATACAAATAATTTTGAGAACTGAAAAGTTTTAAATGAACTCTATTTAGTGTGACAATTATTGTGTCAAATATGAAAAATTGGAAAAGAAAACACAAACTACAGGTAAACCATTTGATTTTAACATTTTACAACACATGGCTTGTAACTGATTTCTCATAAATATTCTACCGTTCCAATATACATGTAACTATATAATTTTCATTTTTCTACAGCTCTTATTAAGTGGCAGTCATTTTGTATTCTGATCAGAAAATGTTCTTTCTGTAATTTTTTTTTTGTTTGTAAAATCAATTTTTTAAACCTATGTCCTTCATCATCAATACAAAAGTTTCATTGAAACTGCAGGAATTGTTGAAGAAGAAATCCAGCATAAAATTCTTTGTAAGAAAATCCTTCTTTCAACTAATGAACCTTGTCCCAGATCCCAAAAGGTATACATTTATTATAATAAAATCATTTGAGGATGCTTCGAGTCAAATAAGGCTGAATTCTTACTAAAACATTTAATCAAAACCAGCATCACGCCTAGTAAACTACAGAGCTACCTCTTTAAGAGGTACACGGTAAATTGTCGCGATAAAAGAACATCAACAAAGGTGAGGGTCATCATATTTTTTGCATTTTTACAAGCACTGTATCGAATATTAAAAATCGGGGAATGGTAGGCAATGTAGATATGATTTAACTTTACAGAGAACTTTAAGTTCGCTACTTCATTCTTAATTTGTAGTTGTGGTGATGTTTACCAACAAGCTGATTTTGCAGTAAATTTGGCCATTTCGTCATGAAAACACTTTTATTGTCAAATATTTACATTTTAACTAATATAAAGAATCAAACCCAGTAGACATGAGATAGCTGTAAAATATACAATGTTTTTGAAAATAAAATATGTACCGAAAATGGTTCGGGAGTAAAATTATTCACTTTTTATTGCGAGAGATAGCTCTGTCATGAAAGAGGTAGTCATGTCGCTTTAGTGGAAGTGGCTCTGAAACTTGTTTACACTACATATTACACTATATTACATTCAGATTATGATTTTACATATCTGAATAATTATAATGATACCTTAATTGCTTTTCGTTGAGGACACGGCCAGTTTGTTTGTACGTACCAGTAAATAAAATATACTTTGTACAAATATCAGAGCCGCTGTGACTTCATGACACAAGCACGTTCAAATGCATTTATATATAAAAGAATATTAAGTTGCCAAAATATCATAAAATGTGCCGTATCAAGGACCATTATCTCCACGGAAAATCATCAAATCAGAAAATGCCAAAAATATACACAACCAGGCATGATCACTCCTGAAAAGTCTGGCGTTAACCCATCCAGTGGTGTCGTCAAAGTTTGTGACAGACAGACAGATGGATGGACTGACAGGGATGAACAAACAGACAGACAGCACTAAATCAATATTGTTCTGTATCAATGTCTCCCCTAAACTGCATTTATTTAAGTAACTTGCTCACATTTTTATGGTAATTGGAGTTATGTTAAACATTTATTTCAAACATTGTTTTTTTTTAAGTGACATGCAAGCTTCTGCAATTTAACTCTGTTAAAATTTTTATAGGACTTTGAAAGGAGTTCATCACAATATTTTGTGCGCATCTAAATCGCGCATCAAGCGATAACCACGATAAGCAATATTCACGACTCGCCGCAGATGTGCCCAGTTATCGGATATATATTCCTGCAGCGTTCATGCGTTCACAATTTTATCTTTCAAATTTTACCATGTTGAAATCGTAGAGTAATGGTTTTTTATGGCAGAAATAACCGTGGTAAGTTTCTCTCCAAGAAATCCACAATCATGAATCGCAAGTGTTTTGGACAATTCATAAGTGACACAGTACTTCTTCAGTCACACCACAGGATTCGCTCTCAATTTTGGATGATACATGTAATGATACATGTAATGACACTTCCCTTACAGAAGCAAGCCTCTGCGGCGTACATGCTGCGTATTTGCTGTGTATATGCCGCGAACACAGTAGTACGCCAGAGGAGTACATTTTACATACACCGCATGCCGCGTACTATTTCGAAGAGTACACAGCATGTACGCAGGAGGTCACTAGTACACTTCAAGTACGCTTCACAGACTCTGAAAATTTAAGGAGTACACTGCATGTATGCAGGAGGGACTTGTACAAGAAAATAGTACACTGCATGTACACCGCAGATACTTTGAAATTTGTGCAGTACACTTCATATACGCGGGAAAGACTTGTACAATTTCTTTTGGCATTTATACTTTGGGTTTTTTTTATAAGTTAAAGTCTGAAGTAAACTTCATATACACGGGAGGGACTTGTTCATTTTCTTTTGGTGTTTATACTTTTAATTTTTTTAGGTAAAAGTCTGAAGTACACTTCATGCAGGAAGGATTTGTACATTTTTTTTTTTGGAAGCAAGAACTGGATTTCCGAGTAACTTTTATCTTAATAGCATAGAATAGTTCAGATTATTCTGAACAATGAAAATTTGCCAAACTATTTGCAATGTTCATTTGTGAAGCTTACATCTTAGTGATTTCTGAGCTGCACCTTGCATGCAGTATAAATATATATTCTTTTTCATTTTGAATTAATCCTGGAGCTTTCTAACTTGGATAATTAAAAAGCCTTATTTGAACTTCGTTGCATTACATTTTGTAATACATGAAATAATTACCAAGATAATGCCTCAACAGCGCCCGAATGAGAAGAATTAATAGCTCTCACTGTTATTTGAATACTCTTAAGCAAAACACCATTCTATCATGTTTTATAAAGGCTTTAATGCTCATTATGTTAACTCATTAAGGCCTCACCAAATTAAAAAGTTGTTCATCGGATTTGCCGCTCATATATTTTCAGAATGTTTTTGGCTAATTGCGCTCGCCACATTGGAAAAAATCAATCCAAAATTTTTTGGTGCGCTACTTTTTGCGGACGTAAAAGTGTATAAATGCTTATATAATTCCGGTCCTAGATTGTTCTCAGATGGATTTTAATCAAAATGAATACATACTACGCACACATCGTCTATAATAAATCATAACACTTATATTTAGTTGCATTAAAGTTGTTTCCCCTTGATGCAGTTACGCCATTTTCTTCAAATGTTTACCAAATTACATGCCACAAAAATCGATTTATTTCATTGAAAAATGGATGAAGAAAAGCATACTAATTTATTTGATAACATCAATCTACATTATTTTGGTAAGGGTAAATACTTATTGATGCATGTCACTTATCTGTTTTCTGTTTTTTTCTGTCCAAATGATCAGCATTTGCATACGAAAGTTGGTGGGGTAAGGAATTTACATTATCACAGCAGTTTTGCCACAAAAGTACACAGCATGTACGCCACAGGAGTATACAGCATGTATGCAGCAGGAGTACACAGCATGTACGCCGCAGGAGTACACAGCATGTACGCCGCAGGCTCATTTGCATGAGAAAAGTGTATGTGCCGCGTACATGCTGTGTACTATTTCTCCGGTGTACTTCCCGCCTACTAGATTCCTCCAGCGTACATCCTGTGTACTATGTAGTCCACAGCATGTACGCAGCAAGTAGTACGCGGCAGAGCTCATTTGCATGTCAAAAGTGTACTACAAACGTACTATCTGTGTATGTGCGGTGTATATCCTGCGTACTATTTAAAGCCCTTGATTTCAGTACACATCATGTACGCGTCAAATACGCTGTATGTACACAGCAAGAGTACGCGGAAGGCCATTTTCTTCTGTAAGGGTTCTTCAACTCGTAGTGCAATGGTATTTTATGGCAGGAATAACCGTGGTAAGTTTCTCTCCAACAAATCCACAACCACGAATCACAAGCGTTTTGAACAATTAAGTGACACAGTACTTCTTCAGTCACACCACAGGATTCGCTGTCAATTTCGGATGATACATTTAATGATACATGTAATGATACTTCTTCAACTTCAAATAAGATAGTTCCCGGTAAACTCGCCACCAAATGGCATGTCAAGGAAGACGAGTTGTTGAACTTGGACACTTTGCCTCTCAGATGAAATGTGAGGATTGTAAACAGACACTTGATCTGGCTAACACAATCTCGGAAACACGACGGGGCTTTGGATCAATTTTATATGTGACATGCAAATGTGGCCAGCTAAACCAAGTAACCACTAACAAAGCCCATCATACACACACACAAGGTTTACCGGTATTTGATGTGAACACTAAGGCTGCCATTGGAAAGGTTTTTATGGGAATGTGTATTGAAATTAATATCTATCTGCCCTTGACATCAAACCCCTAGGGGGAACCTAGAATTGTAAATAATGAAATGAAATGTATGTGAAAAAAAGTTATTACTAATATGGTATACCCACATTTCTAAATAATGTCAGGGATATAAACTAGATAGTGATTTTTATTTAGGTTCCAGGCTGTCGGAAATAAATGTTTTGTATTAGGCAGTTTAAGGTATTCTTGATACCCACATTATAGGATAAATCCCATTTTCCAGTAATAGCTACCAATAATAAAGACCTGTTCCAGGTTTTACAGTGAGGGGGTATCATAGCAGTAATGTTTAGATTATTCTTTTTTCAAGGTTTTAAACAGAGAAAATGAATAAAAAAGTATTGCAAATTATCATTGTTGTAATTAAGATGTAGCAAAAATATTCTCAATGTTTACTTATATTTTTGAAATTTTGTCTTTTATTCTACACTGCCGCATCGGTGCTCAATACTGAAGGTGTGAAATTATTGGCATTTTTCAAAGTTAACAAATTTTATCTCATCTCCTACAAGATTCTTGCATTTCTATTGCTCAATAGATGTCAGGTAGAGACAGAATATATTCCATATCCTGCTAGTTACATTACAGATATAAATTTTGATTAAAAACATAAATGAGCCGTGCCATGAGAAAACCAACATAGTGGGTTTGCGACCAGCATGGACCCAGACCAGCCTGTGCATCCGCACAGTCTGGTCAGGATCCATGCTGGTCGCTAATGGTTTCTCTAATAACAATAGTCTTTGAAAGCGAACAACATGGATCCTGACCAGACTTCGCGGATGCGCAGGCTGTTCTGGATCCATGCTGGTCGCAAACCCACTATGTTGGTTTTCTCATGGCACGGCTCAAATGGCTACTGCATCGCTAGGGTAACTAAAACAGCTATATATAGATATCATTTATGAGATAAAAAAATTTAGTGTTTTGTTGCCGCTGTCATTTTTCCTATCTAATTTATGTTCATGGAGTTAGTGAAAGTTATATAGAAGAACAGTAACTCTGAACGGCTGCGATTGGCAGGTGGGAATGTTTTTTTAGTTAAATCATCGTAAAGCAAAGGAATTAACAAATTTGTAAGACAGCCGTTTTTTGTAGGATCATTTAATCTATCTGCAATATGATGGAATTAACAGGAAGCAGGACTACAGCCGAAGTTTTAAGACATTTCTGACATCGTAGTATACTCTTTTGACTGGGTTCTTTCATAGATGAAGTTTATTATAACACCAGGCGCTTTACATAAGCTTTTGGCCGTTGAAAAACTACCCCCACTCCCTCACCCCCTAAAATGTTTTTTTTTTATTTCTCAGCTCTTTTTCTTTTATATTTGATGATATTTTAAAGTGTCTCTAAACATAAAACATTCATACAGATTTATCAGTCTTGCATTGCCAACTAGTAACATATGACCGGTCGGTGACTGAAGGTGGAGGCACCAGTGTTCAGAGTTTAAATTGTATTTATCTTAAACATTGCTGGTATCTGAACAGATTCTAACAGATTATGAATCATTAAATTGTAAGAAAATTAATTATGAAAATGTTTATAACATTATGCAATTTGTTGGTTAAGAAAGCAAAAAAAAAAGTGCATAATATATTAGGTGGGTGGGGTATGAAAAAATTAATTTTGAGGGTGAGTCGAAGTTTTTTCATTTTATTAAAAAAACGAGCACGGGTAGATATCGTTTTTTTTGTTTCATATTTTTGGTCGTAGTTCCAGTTTACATAATAGAAAATTTAGAAAAATTCTGTCCACTAGAATTTTCGTATCGTAAGAAACTGAAACTGAAACTGCTTTATTTGATTAAATGCCTAATTTTACACATAGTATATTCACTGGCGTTGTACATTGAATTATACCAGATTTATATAGTGACCAAGGCGCTTTACATAGTTCAAATGCAGCCACACAGGGCGCATAATTCATCCTCTACTAGTACAGACACAGAGCAATCTGACCAGAGGGACAGAGTGCGACAAAGCCCCCACGACAGAGGGATCAGAAATCAGATACAGGCCTATCCGGCTAACTTAGCCTAGCTCGTTTCGAATAGACAGCCTGATTCTTTAACGTGCCCAGTACTGATACACGCAAGGATTGCCTGGGTTCCTGACCAGTACACCTCTAGTTGTGTGGGAAACACAGAAAAGCGTTTCTGAAAATTCCCGAGTAGCTGCCGGGGATCGAACCCCAACCTCAGGATTGGAAGGCCAGTGTGCAAACCACTGAGCTTTCCGTAAGGAAATACTTCCGTTTTTTTTTTTTCATTATCAGCTGTTTCCGACATTTTTCAAATGCAATTTTTATGTGTTGGCAAAACAATGTGTTGACTTTTTATGCATAGTTATAGAGCATTCATTCATTGTTAAATAAAAACTATAACATAAGAATTAATTTTTTAGTAAAAAGTTCTTTTTATTTATTTTATTATGATATTTCAACTTTGGTGGTACTAATAAACTGTGATTATTGAAAAAAAAAAGCTCGGGTATCTATTGTTTTTATTTTCTGTCTTGACTTGTGGTAGACCAATCTATAAATAATATGCAAAATTAGAAAAAAATCTGTCCGCTAGAAAAAATTGTGAAAAACACCTTTGAAAGGAGAATTAAAGTATAAAACACTCCTCTTTCAAATTTAGGTCGATCCATATCACATTACTTATAAACAAGTTTTGAATATATATTATTTCTTTTCATACAAATATTTTTGTGCTTGACTGGCCTGGAGGAAGGCCATATATAAGTCTTTATGAACCATAGAGGGAACTGCGCATGCACTAGGAAAAACATAAACTTTAATTATTATCATTTCAATACAATGTTTGACAAGTAGATCTAAAATCCAAATTTATTAAAGAATAGCTCACTGAATGAATGATTTAAAACTTACAATATAAGGACTATTCTCACAAAGAGTGTATATGTATTCATTGAAGACATAGTGATTCAGCAAGGTGCAGACAGCATTTATTTAAAAAGAGTTTTTGCAGTCGGTAAAATATCTAGAAAAGCTTTCTCGAACTTTAGACATAAACTTGAAATTTGATGTAATGAATAACTGAGTTGGATTTTACAGCAAATCAACACAAAAAAGGCCACATATTGCTGAGAGGAAGTTAAACTGAGGGATGGAAGTTGAAAATTATCACTATAATCATAGTATGTTAAGAATATCAACTGTAAACATAGCAATATAACAATAAATTAAAATTAAATGTAAAGTATTTATGACATGTTCAGGTTTTGATCAAATAGTGTCAACATAAACGGTTTCTGTGTCAAATATTGAACTTCAATATTTTTATTGAAAGTGTTGCAAACAACTCAAAATTTTGAAGATGAAATTTAAATGATTCTGAGAATTTACACTTTTTTCATCAAACCTTCCTTAGAACTGGATCTATTTAGTGTGCCTATAATAAAGTCAAATATCACATGTACAAAAATTGGAAAAGAAAATATAAAATACAGGTAAAAACATTTTTTATTACATCATCATATAAATGAAACACTGCTTGGAAGTGAAAACAAGAGGGTCATGATGACCCTGGATCGCTCACCTGAGTAATATGAGCTACATGTTTCAAATGTCAAACTGATGATTTTTAGAAATTTTTTGGAAGATTTTCCTATGTACATTCAAGTAACCACTGGGGCGGGGCCAATTTTACCCCGGGGGTCATGATTTGAACAAAGTTTGTAAAAGTCTACTAGGCAATGTTACATATCAAATATCTAAGATCTAGGCCTTCTGGTTTATTTTTAGAAAATTTTGAAGATTTTTCTATGAACAATCAAGTAACCCCATGGAGCGGGGTCAATTTGACCCCTGGGGTCATGATTTGAACAAATTTTGTAGAAGTCTACTAGGCAATGCTACATGTCAAATATCTAAGATCTAGGCCTTCTGGTTTATTTTTAGAAAAATTTTCAAGATTTTCCTATGTAAAATCAAGTGACCCCTAGGGCGGGGTCAATTTTGACCCCCGGGGTCATGATTTGAACAATTTTAGTAGAGGTCCACTAGGCAATGCTACATGTCAAATATCTAAGCTCTAGGGCTTCTGGTTTTTGAGAAGAAGATTTTTTAAGATTTTCTTATGTAAAATCAAGTGACCCCTGGGGCGGGGTCAATTTTGACCCCGGGGTCATGATTTGAACAAATTTGGTAGAGGTCCACTAGGCAATGCTTCACACCAAATATCTAAGCTCTAGGGCTTCTGGTTTTTGAGAAGATTTTTAAAGTTTTTCCTTTAGGTTGCCATGGCAACCAGAGTTCTGCATGGAATTCAATTCTTTGAACAACTTTGAAAGGGGGCCACCCAAGGATCATTCCTGTGAAGTTTGGTGTAATTCTGCCCAGTGGTTTTCAAGAAGAACACTTTTTTACAAATTGTTGACGGACGACGGACGACGCACTAAAAATTCCTCTATAAATCAGTCAAGAAATTTAATTCTTTTTACAGACTGTGAAGTGGCATTCATTCTGTACAATCTGATCAGACCATGTTCACTGTCCTGATCGAGATAAGGCACAGATTTTCCGGAATTCAGGTTTGAAGGTACTATATGCCTCCAGAGTGTCTGGCTGAATTTTGAATCGGAAGTTTGTCCTTTTCTTACCGTTTTCCCGCTTCTTACTTTCCATCAAAGACAGTGTTAAAACACTTAAATGCCATTAAACTTCTGTAAAAGATGCAAGTCTGTTTAGCTTGATTATTTTTTGCTGAAAATGTTAGATGGAAGGAAATGGTTGTAAGAAGTGAGAAAATAGTTAAAAAAGGACCAGCCCCAGATCGATTTCAAAACCCATTTACACCTAAAATACTAAATGCAAGATCGGGCGAGTACATGCAATCAAAAGTATAACTATATTTGATTTGTTAACAACCAGTATTGCACATGGTTCTGCGGGGTTACAAACGAAAGTCTAAGGCGTAAAAAAATTTTTTTTGTTTCCGGTATCCCGACCTACACTAAATTTTTGGCCTGACCCTAAATGTTTTTATACATTTGGAGAAAATTTTTTCCAACTTTTTAACAGAAAGTTGCAAAACTGCACTTTTTATGCTTTAAACATGATAAGTGATGTTAGAAATCAACTTACTGATGCTCTGAAGACATAACCCCCCTTATTTGTATTCATTTTTGACGCAAAATTGATTTCCGAAAAAAATAACATATAAAAAAAATATATTTTCTAACCTACCTACCCTAATGTTTTTGAGCATGTTACCAGAAACAAAGAATTTGTTTTCAGGCCTAATTAGATAAATACATACCTTTTCATAGGTTTACCATTTGCCATCTTGGTTTTCTACATGATAGTGATGTTCTTTCTACAAAATATCAGTACATATCTGTTTGTATTTTTTCATCTTCATGCAGTAAATGTTTTATTGAAATATAATCCAAGGTAGGCCTAAAGTTTTTCAAAGGAAAATCCTTTTTAACTCTTATGTGTCAAGTCCTAGGCCACAAAATGTATATCAAATTTTAAAGCCATATAGCATAAGACGATCACACTCAGTTTAAGCAAAACAAAATGGCAGACTACGAGCCTGATATTCCATGGGCGTACCTGGGGTGATTTTGAGCTGTATGCCAGATATGAGCAGCATAGCTACGAACCAAGTAGAGATGCTGGTGAAGGAGGAGGCGGATTGGGTTTTTGGGGCCTCTCCTTCAAAAAGTTGAAACAAGAGTGCCAGAATGTCACATTATTATATATGCTCGTCACAGAAAATTTCTTCACACAAGCACCTGTATTTGTAAATGAAATTTTAATTTTGTGGTTGTTTTATAGTAATTATTGTAATTCTTTTGTTTTTCTAAGTCCACAACAAAACAACTCCTTACCAGGTAGAGATACCTTAAATTAAAATACACCTAAAATTTGAAAGTAACATCTATGTTGTACCACAGAAAAGTGGTCTTGGTTTTTCCCTACGGTCAATAATAAAAAGTTACAATATAAGTTATTTATAGTAACAACTAAGGGAAGTTAATCTTTAGAAAAAAAAATGTAGGTCCACACAGAAATCCTTACCAGGTAGAGATAGGTCAAAATACACCTCAAAATTGGATGTAACATGCATGTTGTACTAAAGAAAAGTGGTCTTGATTTTTCCCAACAACTAGTAACGAAAAAGTTACAATATATATTTTTTATTTGGTAAAATTTTCTCAGAGAAAAATTATTTCAATAAAATTCAGAGTTTGATAATGAAATTGTGCGATCTAATTTTCTTTCTTTCCTTCCACATTATTACATTGAAAGGGAATTAATAACATATTTTCCCCAAATTTTATTCAGAGTATTCATTCTCAAATATTCATAAAGAAATGTTTCTATTTGAACTGTTAGAGTGTAACCAAAGAAATACTAGTATATAGAGTTTAACCAAAGTAACCAAACACATCTCTTGCCATTTTTTTTATAATTTATTATGGGAACGCCCCTGCCAGGCGGGCGGGCGGCATCCACAGACTCGATTTTTCCCTACGTCTAGTAATGAAAAAGTTACAATATAAGCTATTTATAGTAACAACAAAGGGAAGTAATTCTACAGAAGGGAACTGCGCAAGACACTTCGTCTCATGATGGTGTATAACTGTGCCAAGTTACATCAAAATCCCTCTATGCATGAAGAAGATATGCTCCGGACAAAGCTTTCATTCTTGTATCCTTTGACCTCTAAGTGTGACCTTGACCTTAAACCTAGGGACCTGGTTCTTGCGCATGACACTCCGTCTCATGATGGTGAACAATTGTGCCAACTTTCATCAAAATCCCTCCATGCATGTAGAAGATATGCTAACCCTAACCTAACCCTAACCCTATTTTTAGTAACAATGACCTTGACCTTGATCCCAGAAACCCCAAAATCAATCCCAAGCTACAACTTTATATAAGTTTTCTATACACCAAGTTTCATCATGATAGCTCATTCCTAAGTTAAGTTATTGACCCGAAACCCTTTTTTTATTTTAAGTAACAGTGATCTTAACCTTGACCCTAGAAACCCCAAAATCAATCCCAGCCTTTGTCTTGATATAAGCTACATACAAACCAAGTTTTATTCAAATATCTTTACCGAAACAAAAGTTATTGACCGGAAACACCAGTTTGACGCCGCCACCCATCCGCCCGCCCGCCCACCTGCCCGCCCGCCCGACCAACGACATACCCCAATCTAATAACTCATTAAAGAAAAATTTGGGGTAAAAAAATAAAAGTGAAAAAAACAAAAAAAAAACATTTTCAATGTTTATATCCCTGTGACGTTAACCTTTGACCCTGAAATCAAAGGGGGTCAGGTACACATCAAGACCAACATACCTATGAAGTTTCAAGGTCCTAGGTGAAATACTTGTCCAAATATTGAGCGGAAACCATTTTCGATGTTTGACCTTGACCTTTGACCCAGTGACCCCGAAATCAATAGGGGTTATGTACAGGTCAAGTATAACATACCTTTAGTTACATAAGTTTCAAGGTCCTAGGTGAAATATTTGTCCAGATATTGAGTGAACAAAAGGGTTAACATGTTCAGGTCACTGTGACCTTGACCTTTAACCTAGTGACCCTGAAATCGATTGGGGTCATATACACATCAAGACCAACATATCTATGAAGTTTCAAGGTCCTAGGTGAAATATTTGTCCAGATATTGAGTGAACAAAAGGGTTAACATGTTCAGGTCCCTGTGACCTTGACCTTTAATTTAGTGACCTTAAAATCAAGAGGGTTAATGTACACATCAAGACAAACATATTTATGAAGTCCTAGGTGGAATACTTGTCCAGATATCGTGCAGAAACGATTTTCAAATGTTCAGGTCACTGTGACCTTGACCTTTGATCCAGTGATCTTAAGTATCAAGACCAACATACCTGTGAAGTTTCAAGGAGTATAATTTCTGCTATCTTCTATTTTAAATGTATAGACCGGGCCTAAAATCTATTCTCAATCTAAGACAGTGTATTACTTCTGTTATTTGATCCTATTTACAATGTGTAGATGGGGCTTTAAATCCATAAAAAGAGTATAATTTTTGCTATTCCCTTCTACATGTATTTTCAATCTGTAGACTGGACCTTAAATCAGTACTCTTAAGATACAGTATATTTTCTGCTATTCCTTTATATTTTTAATGTGTAGATGGGGCTAAAACAGAGTATAATTTCTGCTATTCACTAGCTTCTTTTTTCAATATTTAGACAGATCCTAAAATTCATACTCCTAAGATACAGTATTTTCTGCTATCATTTATATTTTCAATATTTAGGCAGATCCTAAAATTCATACTCCTAAGATACAGTATAATTTCTGCCATTCATTTATATTTTCAGTGTATAGACTTAGCCTAAAATCCATACTCTATGTAAGATAGAACTGAATATAATTTCTACTATTCCCTTTTTGCCCTGTGAGGTCACTTCATAATGTAAAAGACTTGTGAGGAGTTCAAAGCATTAATTTTGCCTTAGTAGTTTCTGAAACATCCGTTTATAATAATAATAAAAACAACAAAATTTCAATGTGTAGACTGGTCCAAATTCCATACTCTTATCTTAGGTAGAGTACAGTTTGAAGTCCTGCCTCCTTATCTGTTTTAACGATTTCAAACAAGCCATGATTACACTCAACTTGTTATAATCCATGTGGAACTAGAGCTATCACTAAAGGTGATGAATGTACCCCCCGCATGCACTGACACAGTACATTGCAATCTGACGCACACAAGAATGCATAATTATGTGGACTGTATGTATATAGACTGTATGTATACAGTTTAGTAACAAAAAACAAAGTCCCATAACTATGCAGAATATTTATCTAAAAGAAAATAACATACACCATGCACAACTAGGGTTGGTACTGATCACTTGTGTGAAGTTTCATTAAATTGTGTGCAAGGGTTCGGAAGATTAGGCACGCACAAGACTGCATATGCAGACTGTATGTACATAGTATGTTAACAAGAAACAAAGTCCCATAACTCTGCAATTTTTGTCACTGAAAGAACCTAACATGCCCCATGCACAACTATTGTTGTTACTAATCACTTGTGTGAAGTTTCGTTAAATTGTGTCAAGGGGATGAGGAGAGATTGTGTCTATGTATATAGTTTAGTAACAAAAAACAAAGTCCCGTAACTCTGCAAAAAATTTTTCTGAAAGAACCTAACATGCCCCATGCACAACTACTGTTGTTACTGGTCACTTGTGTCAAGTGGATGAGGAGAGATGGTGCGCACAAGATTGTGTCTATGTATATAGTATAGTAACAAAAAACAAAGTCCCATAACTCTGCAATTTTTTTTTCTGAAAGAACCTAACATGACCCATGCACAACTACTGTTGTTACTGATCACTTGTGTGAAGTTTCATTAAATTGTGTCAAGTGGATGAGGAGAGATGGTGCGCACAAGATTGTGTCTATGTATATAGTATAGTAACAAAAAACAAAGTCCCATAACTCTGCAATTTTTTTTTCTGAAAGAACCTAACATGCCCCATGCACAACTACTGTTGTTACTGATCACTTGTGTGAAGTTTCATTAAACTGTGTCAAGGGGATGAGGAGAGATGGTGCGCACAAGATTGTGTCTACGGACGGACAGACAAACAGACAGACAGACGGACAGACAGACAGACAGACAACCTGAAACCAGTATACCCCCTCTTACAACTTTGTTGTCGGGGGGTACAAAAATTCACCTGGACAATACCGTTATGAAACTATTTTGCTAAACATATTTTTTAGTTTGTTAATCTAGTAAAATGATATTTTCAGATTTCAACATGAAAGATGATGAGTTTAAATTCTACAGACTTGTGAAGTGTGAGAAAGAAGTGGTCCAACTGGCCCTTCAGGAGTTGTTTGAGTTCCTTTGGAATCTAAAATACCCTGAAACTCCATGGGCCAAAAATGCAGCAAGTGTAAAACTGTTTGAAGAAAAAGAAGATGAGCACTTTCAAAACAGCTTGCACGGATTGTCTCTCAAAGAAAAGTGGAGAAAAATTCAGAATAGAAACGGAATCCAAAGCACTTTCAGAGACAATGAGTGGAAAAGCTATGACTGGGATATCAGCAAGTTTGCATATGCTTTAGTAGACTCAAAACTCTTTGAACTAGATGTAACCGATGAGACAGGTATGCCAGTCAGTGAGCACATTGTCAAGATAAAAGACATTCGTAATGGAATTGCTCATTTTACAAAAACTAACTGTGACACCATTTACTTTGAAAAAACTTTAAAGTCAATAGAAGACCACATCAAAGCATTAGAACTAGTAAAACTGAATGTATCTCCATACATAGAAAAATTACAGGCAATAAAAACAGAGGAAAAACCTGTTTCAGCCCAAGTATGCTTTGAAATGAGAACAGAGTTTGAAAAGTTGAAATGCTCACAACAGGTCTATGAAGAAAGGGAGAAGAGATACTTAGCGCAAGAAAAACTGACTGTAGCAGAAAGAGAAAAGCATTCCAAGGAATTAGAGAATGCATTACTGAAGCAGGAAGTTGGGAGACTTCAGTCTGAAAATGCATTACTGAAGCAAAGACTGCACAAACGAGAGTCAGGTATTACTCTACGGAAACGTAAGCATTCTGAAAATCTGGAAGAATTTCAGAAACTAAAATCTGAAAAACTGGACTTATATAACAGAGTTAAAAAAAGTACAGAACAGACGAATTTTAATAGCCTAAGATGTAAACGCAATGGGATTATGAAGGTAAAAGCTTATTTCTTGAGGACATTTGGGACTGCACTGAATTTCAACCATTAGGCTTAATTTACCTATTTCTAAATTGCTTTAAATCTCTCCTTGCAATTTCAAAAGAAACAAGAGCTGTCACTACACTGTCACTACTAGTGACAAATGCCCCCAAAGCAAGCCAAAGAATGCTACAATTGTCTGCACAAAATATGCCAAAATAGATTAGATATGAATCATATTGTGACCTTGACCTTGACCTGAAAGACCCGGGTCATAAGCGCGACACATTTCAATATGGTTAACATGCCAAGTAACATGACCAGACAAACAAGAGGGCCAAGATGGCCCTAGGTCATCCACCTGAGAAACACACCATAACAGTGTAAACATGTTTGACCTGGTGATTTCAAGGAAACAAATATTCTGGCTAATTTTCATTAAAATTGGACCAAAAATGTGGTCTCTTGAGTTTAAACAATTATTTTTTCAGATATGACCTAGTGACCTAGTTTTTTTTATCAAAGATGACCCATATTCAAACTTGACCTAGATTTTATCAAGGCAATCATTCTGACCAATTTCCATGAAGATCAATTGAATAAAGTCTCTATCGCATACACAAGGTTTTTCTTTGATTTGACCTAGTGATCTACTTTTTGACTCCAGATGACCCATATTCAAGCTCGACCTAGATTTCATCAGGGCAATCATTCTGATATAAATTTATGAAGATCAATTGAAAAATACAGCCTCTATTGCATACACAAGATTTTTCTTTGATTTGACCTAGTGACCTAGTTTTTTAACCAAGATGACCCATATTCAAACCTGACCTAGATTCCATCAAGGCAATCATTCTGACCAAATTTCATGAAGATCAATTGAACAAGAGGGCCAAGATGGCCCTAGGTCGCTCACCTGAGAAACACACCATAACAGTGTAAACATGTTTGACTTAGGGATTTCATGGAAACAAATATTCTGGCCAATTTTCATTAGAATTGGACCAAAAATGTGGTCTCTTGAGTTTAAACAAGTATTTTATTTGATATGACCTAGTTTTTGACCCAAGATGACCCATATTCAAATCTGACTTAGATTTCACTAAGGCAATCATTCTGACCAAATTTCCATGAAGATCAATTGAAAAATACAGCTTCTATCGCATACACAGGGTTTTTCTTTCAGTTGACCTAGTGACCTTCTTTTTGACCACAGATGACCCATATTCTCACTCGACCTAGATTTTATCAAGGCAATCAATCTGACCAAAATTCATAAAGATAAATTGAAAAATACAGCCTCTATCACATACACAAGGTTTTTCTTTGATTTGACCTAGTGACCTAGTTTTTGACCCCATATGACCCATATTCTAACCTGACCTAGATTTCATCAATGCAATCATTCTGACCAAATTTCATGATGATCAATTGAAAAATACAGCCTCTATCACATACACAAGGTTTTTCTTTGATTTGACCTAGTGACCTAGTTTTTGACCCCAGATGACCCATATTCTAACCTGCCCTAGATTTTATCAAAGCAATCATTCTGACCAAAATTCATAAAGATCAATTGAAAAAGACAGCCTCTATCGCATACACAAGGCTTTTCTTTCATTTAACCTAGTGACCTAGTTTTTGACACATTTTCGAACTTGGCCTTGATTTTATCAAGGTAATCATTCCGACCAAATTTCATGAAGATCAGTTGAAAAATACAGCCTCTATCGCATACACAATGTTTTTCTTTAATTTCCCCTAGTGGCATAGTTTTTGACCCCAGATGACCCTTTTTCAAATTCGGCCTAGATTTCATCAAGGTTATCATTCTGACAAAATTTCATGAAGATAAGTTGAACAAGAGCTGTCTCCATAGGATGACACATGCCCCCGATGGCACTTTGAATGAATAGTTATGGCCGATGTTAGAGTTTAGGACCTTTGACCTACGGAGCTGGGACTTGGGCGCAACACGTCGTCTTACTGTGTCACACATTCATGCGTAGTTATTTTAAAATCCATGCATGAATGACAAAGATATGGACCGGACACGCCCATCAATGCACTATCATGAAAAATGTCCAAGTGTGCCCTTGACCTTTGAGCTACTGACCTGGGTCTTGTGCGCGACACGTCGTCTTACTGTGGTACACATTCGTGCCAAGTTATTTGAAAATCCATTCATCGATGACAAAGATATGGACCGGACATGCCCATCAATGCACTATCCTTTAAAGTCTAAGTGTGACCTTGACCTTTGAGCTACGGACCTGGGTCTTGCGCGCGACAAGTCGTCTTACTTTGGTACACATTCATGCCAAGTTATTTGAAAATCCATCCATCGATGACAAAGATATGGACCGGACACGCCCATCAATGCACTATCCTTTAATGTCTAAGTGTGACCTTGACCTTTGAGCTACGGACCTGGGTCTTGCGCGCGACACGTCATCTTACTGTGGTACACATTCATGCCAAGTTATTTGAAAATCCATCCATCAATGACAAAGATATGGACCGGACACGCCCATCAATGCACTATCTTTTAATGTCTAAGTGTGACCTTGACCTTTGAGCTACGGACCTGGGTCTTGCGCGCGACACGTCGTCTTACTGTGGTACACATTCATGCCAAGTTATTTGAAAATCCATCCATCGATGACAAAGATATGGACCGGACACGAAAATTGCGGACAGACTGACAGACTGACAGACCGACAGACTGACAGACCGACAGACCGACAGACCGACAGACGGACAGACGGTTCAAAAACTATATGCCTCCCTTGGGGGGCATAAAAATACAGCCTCTATGGCATACACAAGCTAAATGTTGACAGATGACAGACGTCGGACGACAGACAGACGCCAGACACCGAGCGATCACAAAAAATCACCTGAGGTAAGCTAAAAATACAGTCTCTATCACATACACAAGGTTTTTCTTTGATTTGACCTTGTGACCTAGTTTTTGACCCAAGATGACCCATTTTCAAACTTGGCCTAGATTTCATCAAGGTTATCATTCTGACAAAATTTCATGAAGACCAGTTGAAAAATACAGCCTCTACTGCATACACAAGGTTTTTCTTTGATTTGACCTAGTCGCCTAGTTTTTGACCCCAGATGACCCATTTTTGAACTCGGCCTAGATTTAATCAAGGTAATCATTCTGACAAAATTTCATGAAGATCAATTACAGCCTCTATCGTATACACAAGATATTTCTTTGATTTGACCTAGTTTTTGAGGTCAAAAGTTTGCTGGATGTAATCCTTTGGGCATAAAACTACTGGCCTGATTTGAAAATAATTTTATTTAAAGTAACTAAGAAATTTTCAACTATATTTTTCTCATAATTCTTTTGACTGATCTTGATTATGATTTTATTTTGAATGGGATATGCTTATTGTAATAAGCTTAGCTTTCAAAAATTAAATGCAGTTAATTGAAATGTGAGCTTGAAGTTTAACTGGAACGAAATATTGTCTTTGAGTGGTTTGGCGCCAGGTGTTGCTGATTAACATGTACATTTGAACTTAAAAGAACAGATGTCCTTAAGAGAACACAGGTAAGATATCTTGAACATGGCTGAGGGCAAGGTTTGTGCAGTCACAACTTAACATGTTGAAGGTTTGAACATTTAAAAAAAAAAAAAAAAAAAAGGAATGGAAATATAATTATATATGTATATATTTATTTTTTTAGGGGGTGGGGGTGCAGGGGAACGGGAGAGGAAACAAAATTTCACATAATATTGATGGAAAATTAAAAATGAAAAAAAAAAAAAAGGGTGAAGTTGGGGGGCAGAGGATGCATGATTAGTGGTGGGCATGACTGTATGGAGGAGTGAGGTGGGGGAACTTGCATGTTGATAAATAATCATGGAAGGTTTGAAAAAAAATCTAAAATAAGAAATGAAAAAAAAAATAATTATTATTTCTTTTTTTTGGGGGGGAAGTGGGGTTGGGAGGGGGAGGGGGTGTGACCAAGGCAAGTGGGTGACCAGGTGTAGGTGCGCAACTTCACATGTTTCTAATAAATGTTCACAGAAAAGAATGAAATAAATTTAATGAAATTCTGCCGAATGGTAAGTTTGTTTTGTACAAATATGTGGATTTCTTTTGGGGGGGTTTGGGGGGGGGGGGGGGGGGTTCGGATGGGGAGAGAGTGTGATCAAGGCAAGTAGGTGATGAGGTGTGGGTGCGTAACTTCACATGTTTATAATAAATGTTCACAGAAAAGAATGAAAGAAATTTAATGAAATTCTGCCAAATGGTAAGTTTGTTATGTACAAATATGTGGATTTTTAGACAATTAAAGGGCAATAACTCCAAAATCCGTACAAAATTGTGTGTGCACAACCACATTATAGTGCTCTAAATTCTGTTAAAGTTTCATAGTTCAAGGTCAAATATATCAAAAGTTATGATGCAGAAATTGCCATATCTATAGATCTAAAGTACCCTATATTATAGTTAACACTAGAAACTTCTAAGGGCCATAACTCTGGTGTTACTTAGGCAATCTGTCTGAAACTTGATGGGCCCCATAACCTCATAGTGGTGAACATGTTTATGAAGTTTGTCTGAAAAAAATTTTTTTTTTTTTTTGAGGGGGGGGGGGGTCGGGGGGGGGGGGTGATCAAGGTAAGGGGGTGACCAGGTGTGGGTACACAACTTCACATGTTTACAATAAATGTTCATGGAAAAGAATGAAAGAAATTTAATGAAATTCTACCAAATGGTAAGTTTGTTATGTACAAATATGTGGATTTTTATACAACTAAAGGGCAATAACTCTAAATTTACAAATAAATCCAAACGAAATTGTGTGTACACAACCACATTATGGTGATCTAAATTCTGTTTAAGTTTCATAGTTCTAGGTGAAGTATATCAAAAGTTATGATGCAGAAATTGCCATATTTATAGTACCCTATATAGTTAACACTAGAAACTTCTAAGGGCCAAAACTCTGGTGTTACTTGGGCAATCTGACTGAAACTTTACGGGCTGCAAGAACTCATAGTGGTAAACATGTATATGAAGTTTTAAATAAATATTCCCAACCATTTCCTAGATACGGACGGACGGAAGGACAGAAAGACGGACGGACGGAAAGACGGACGGAAGGATGGACGGACAACACCAAAACTATATCCCTCCGACTTTCGTCGGGGGATAATAAAAAATTCTTACAAGGTACAGATATGTCAAAATACACCTAAAAATTTGAGGTACCATCCATGTTGTACCACAGGAAAGTGGTCTCGGTTTTTCCCTACGGCCAATAATAATAAAGTTACTTAATAAGCTATTTATAGTAACATAAAAGGGAAGTTACTGAAAAAAATTATTGTAGGTCAACAAAAGAAGGATCTGCCAAATAAAAACAAGAGCACTGCAATCGACGCAAATGCAGAGCAATATACACATACAAGAGGGCCATCATGGCCCTATATCGCTCAGCTGTTATCACTGCACTTGAGGACAAGAAGGTCCTCAGAAAAAATATCTAAGTCCAAAGGACAGGAACAACAAAGGGAAGAAATTTAACCGAAAAGAAAAAAAATTCTTACAAGGTACAGACATGTAAAAATACACCTAAAAATTGGAGGTACCATCCATGTTGTACCACAGAAAAGTGGTCTTGGTTTTTCCCTACGGCCAATAATAAAAAAGTTACTAAAAATAAGCTATTTATAGTAACGTAAAAGGGAAGTAATTAAAAAAAAATTATTGTAAGTGAACAAAAGAAGGATCTGCCAAATAAATCTGTTGACATAAATGAAATTTCAGATCAGTATCTTCATTAGTTACAGAGATATACCCATTTTAATTTGAAATAAAGGGAGGTAATTTGACATAAAATCAGTCCATAGTTATCTACCCTGATTGGCTCAGTCCAACTAATGACAATAATGAAATTTCAAATAAGTCCTATAAGTACTTACGGATATAAATCCATTTTGATTACAATCAGGGGAGGTAATCAGATATTAAATAACTCTGGAACCTACGATTGGATCTGATTTGTCATGGAATCCAAGATTTATTGTTGTTGAAGATATTTTGGAATTTTGTATCAAATAAAACCATAAATGAAGTCTCTATATGGCTGCAAAAGCCAAAATAGCCAATTTTGGACCTTTAAGGGGCCATAACTCTGGAACCCATGAAGGAATCTGGCCAGTTCAAGGAAGGAAACAAGATCTTGTGGTGATACAAGTTGTGTGCAAGTTTGGTTAAAATCCAATCAAAAATGAAGCTGCTATTGTGCAGACAAGGTCAAAATAGCTAATTTTGACTCTTTCAGGGGCCATTACTCTGGAACCCATTATGGGATCTGGCCGGTTCATGAAAGGAACCGAGATCTTACGGTGACACAAGTTTTGTGCAAGTTTGATTAAATTCAAATCATAAACGAAGCTGCTATTGTGCAGACAAGGTCAAAAAGCTAATTTAGGCCCTTTCAGGGGCCATAACTCTGGAAACCGTTATGGGATCTGGTCAGTTCCAGAAAGGAATAGAGATCTTATGGTGACACAAGTTATGTGGAAGTTTGATTAAAATCAAATCATAAATGAAGCTGCTATGGTGCAGACAAGGTCAAAAAAGCTAATTGTGGCCCTTTCAGGGGCCATAACTCTGGAACACATAATGGGATCTGGTCGGTTCAAGAAAGGAACTGAGATCTTATGGTGACACAAGTTTTCTGCAAGTTTAATTAAATTCAAATCATAAATGACGCTGCTATTGTGCAGACAAGGTCAAAATAGCTAATTTTGGCCCTTTCAGGGGCCATAACTCTGAAACCCATAATGTAATCTGGCCAGCTGAAGAAAGGAACCAAGATCTTATGGTGATAAAAGTTTTCTGCAAGTTTGGTTAAATTCAAATCATAAATGAAGCTGCTATTGTGCAGACAAGGTAAAAATAGCTAATTCTGACCCTTTCAGGGGCCATAACTCTGGAACCCATGAAGGAATCTGACCAGTTCAAGGAAGGAACCAAGATCTCATGGTGATACAAGTTGTGTGCAAGTTTGGTAAAAATCAAATCATAAATGAAGCTGCTATTGTGCAGACAAGGTCAAAATAGCTAATTTTGGCCCTTCAGGGGCCATAACTCTGGAACCCATAATGGGATCTGGCCGGTTCAACAAAGGAACCAAGATCTTATGGTGATACAAGTTATGTGCAAGTTTGGTTAAAATAAAATCATAAATGAAACCACTATCGTGCAGACAAGAAATTGTTGATGCACAAAAATAGCAAATTCTGGCCCTTTAAGGGGCAATTACTCTAGAACCCATGATGGGATCTGGCCAGTTTTTGAAAGGAACTGAGATATCATGCCAATACAAGTTTTGTACAAGTTTGATCAAAACTGCTTACAAAATGTGGTCTCTATCTTGTTCACAAGAAATTGTGGACGGACGGACGGACGTCCTGACGACGGACGAAGGGTGATAACAAAAGCTCACTCTGTCACTACGTGACAGGTGAGCTAAAAATACAGCCTCTATCGCATACACAAGCTAAATGTTGACAGACAGACGACAGACAGACAGACAGACGCCAGACATCGAGGGATCACAAAAACTCACCGGTGAGTTAAAAACAGACCATGTTCACCTTTGACTTCTAAGTGTGACCTTGACCTTGGAGCTAGAAGTCTGGGTCTTGTGCATGACACATCACCTCTTTATACCATGTAATTTTAAAATTTCTTCATCAATGGCAGAGTTATGGACCGGACAAGAAACAGACCATGTTAACCTTTAACGTCTAAGTGTGAATTTGACCTTGGAGCTAGGGGTCTGGACCTTGCACATGACATGTCACCTTATTATGGGAAACATTTATGCCAAGTAATTTCAAAATCCCTTGATGAATGACAGAGTAATGGACTGGACATGAAACAGACCCTGTTAATCTTTGACTTCTAAGTGTGACCTTGACCTTGGAGCTAGGAGATGGGTCTTGAGCATGACAAATCAACTCATTATGGTAAACATTTATGCAAAGTTATTTCAAAATCCCTTTATGGATGGCAGAGTTCAACCTGGACAAGAATTTACACAGACTGACCGACAGTGCGATTTTAATATGCCCACCTTCACACTGGATAACCGGCCATCCTGACGCCCGCTGGAAATGTAACCCAGCTGGAAATGTAACCAAGCTGTAAATTGGTAGGTAAAGTTTTTCATTTAATTCTAATAAAACGAAGCCAATTCTTGCAAATCAACTTGACAGTTTTGTCAAGGAATGAACATGGCTTACATTTACAATTGCTGGGCCAAAAACGATGGTTATGTTTTTAGATATTCGTTAACAATTTCTCCAGTTTGAAAAATCGAGCAAAAATCCAAAGTTTTGCGCTAATTGTTTTATTTATGAACAACCTGTGAAAAGTTTTATCATCTGGTTTAACGGATGTGTCCTTACGGAACACCTGTGTGAAGTTTCCGGGTTCTACGTTATTCCTGAAAAAATATATTAGCCGTTAAATAGGCATGGTCGAAAAAAAAGGACTGTCGAAAACGGCCGCTAGTGCTGTCGCTGAACTCGGATGTTAACATTTATAGACTATCCATTAACTCCGATGATTTTGAATACTTTTGTATGTAAAAAGTATTACTGTCAGTGATTTGACGAAAACGTAATTATTTTATAAAACGGCACTTTCATTTCAAGAGGCTTTATGACTATGTTCCTTCACACCCAGGCTGAATTTTAACCTAGTACACGCGTTCTTGCCATTTTTCAGCCATGTGAAAGTCAACCATATAGTTTTTTGCAGTGACACCAAAACAATACAGTACAGATTACCACTTTGCCAGTTTTTGATGGTGGAGGAAAACCACTACAGGTGCTTCCGGGCTACCTCGGGTTTTGCAAGTGCAAATGATTGCTTCTGGTCGTCAGTCCTTTGAATTTCGTTTGAAGAATTCAGTATCTTCAAATGCCCGTTCTTGTTTTGAAAAGTGTTCTTAGTGCAGTGCTAGATACGTGTACAATCTTATTTGCTCATACATAATTATTGAATTGCTCCTTATGTTAATCTGCTATTTTGTTTTATTCATAAATGCCCCATGTGGTTCTGGGACGATCTGTGTATGAAAAGAATTGGAACCACTGCCTTACCCTTGCATGATCGTAAGAGGCGACCTGTGATTCCAGCAGGTATGCAAATTTTGATTCCATACCTCCTGTTTTTATTTCGAAGTAAATGAGATGTGAAACCAAAATTTGTAGTCCTGTTTGGCGCCATATAACCTATACTGTGTTGGTGCGCCGTAAAACCCTAATAAATAAATTAATTAATTATTCATAAATACCTTTTCAACAAATAGCAGATTATTCATGGTCTATAACTGCAAGCTGTTGATGTATACAGGCAAACGGTTGTAAACAATTGTTTCAAATCTAAATAAGCAGAACATTGCAAAATCTCACATGACTGTTTTAAAGAATAGTGTTCATTTATCAACTCAGTTATTTCTTAACATGCCAGCCACATGTAGCTTTAATCAACATATAACAAGTACGTAGATCGGAACTCTTCTTTGCTTGTTTACGATCCCGGATCCCAGAATTTATTTCACAAGAGTTACTCCCCTTTTGTGCAGTTCACGCATTTGCTCTTTCTGTCAACAAGATACACTGTCATGTTTTACATCGCTAGACATTGTGCATTGTTTCACATACATAATGTCTTTTTGTATAAAAAATAAATGCTTTAGAGACCGGACCCGAAAGTGCGGCCCTAATGTTCAAGCAAGGGTAATGACTCTTGCATGTCTAAGATCATTTGGCTGTAGTTAACATTTGTGTAACATATTTCAAAATCTCTCGAGGAATAATAAAGTCATATGCCGGACAAGAAATGTTGCTTTATAAACCTATGGAAAACATGAATATATTTGAAAATTGGTCTATGTAGAAATTGCCAGTCCGACACAAAATACTTAAATATAGCTCTGTGTTAAAGATTTTTTTGTGATACTGACATTGGAGGTGGTCCCTTACAGAAGCAAGCCTCTGTGGCGTACATGCTGCGTATTTGCTGTGTATATGCCGCGAACGCAGTAGTACGCCAGAGGAGTACATTTTACATACACCGCATGCCGCGTACATGCCGCGTACTATTTCGACGAGTACACAGCATGTACGCAGGAGGTCACTAGTACACTTCAAGTACGCAGCACAGACTCTGAAAATTTAAGGAGTACACTGCATGTACGCAGGAGGGACTTGTACAAGAAAATAGTACACTGCATGTACACCGCAGATACTTTGAAATTTGTGCAGTACACTTCATATACGTGGGAAAGACTTGTACAATTTCTTTTGGCATTTATACTTAGTTTTTTTTTTTATAAGTTAAAGTCTGAAGTAAACTTCATATACGCGGGAGGGACTTGTTCATTTTCTTTTGGTGTTTATACTTTGAATTTTTTTAGGTAAAAGTCTGAAGTACACTTCATGCAGGAAGGATTTGTACATTTTTTTTTTTTTTTGAAGCAAGAACTTGATTTCCGAGTAACTTTTATCTTAATAGCATAGAATAGGTCAGATTACCGGTATTCTGAACAATGAAAATTTGCCAAACTATTTGCAATGTTCATTTGTGAAGCTTACATCTTAGTGATTTCTGAGCTGCACCTTGCATGCAGTGTAAAAATATATTCTTTTTCATTTTGAATTAATCCTGGAGCTTTCTAACTTGGATAATTGAAAAGCCTTATTTGAAATTCATTGCATTACATTTAGTAATACATGAAATAATTACCAAGATAATGCCTCAACAGTGCCCGAATGAGAAGAATTAATAGCTCTCACTGTTATTTGAATACTCTTAAGCAAAACACCATTCTATCATGTTTTATAAAGGCTTTAATGCTCATTATGTTAACTCATTAAGGCCTCACCAAATTAAAAAGTTGTTCATCGGATTTGCTGCTCGTATATTTTCAGAACGTTTTTGGCTAATTGCGCTCGCCCCATTGGAAAAAATCAATCCAAAATTTGTTGGTGCGCTACTTTTTACGGACGTAAATGTGTATAAATGCTTATATAATTCCAGTCCTAGATTGTTCTCAGATGGATTTTAATCAAAATAAATACATACTACGCACACATCGTCTATAATAAATCATAACACTTATATTTAGTTGCATTAAAGTTGTTTCCCCTTGATGCAGTTACGCCATTTTCTTCAAATGTTTACCAAATTACATGCTACAAAAATTGATTTATTTCATTGAAAAGTGGATGAAGAAAAGCATACTAATTTATTTGATAACATCAATCTACATTAATTTGGTAAGGGTAAATACTTATTGATGCATGTCACTTATCTTTTTTCTGTTTTTTTTTCTGTCCAAATGATCAGCATTTGCATACGAAAGTTGGTGGAGTAAGGAGTTTACATTATCACAGCAGTTTCGCCACAAGAGTACACAGCATGTATGCAGCAGGAGTACACAGCATGTACGCCGCAGGACTCGGGCCAGGAGTACACAGCATGTACGCCGCAGGAGTACACAGCATGTACGCCGCAGGGGTAGTACACCGCAGGCTCATTTGCATGTGAAAGGTGTATGTGCCGCGTACATGCTGCGTACTATTTCCCACATACTAAATTCCTCCAGCGTACATCCTGTGTACTATGTAGTCCACAGCATGTACGCAGCAAGTAGTACGCGGCAGAGCTCATTTGCATGTCAAAAGTGTACTACAAACGTACTATCGGTGTATGTGCGGTGTATATCCTGCGTACTATTTAAAGCCCTTGATTTCAGTACACATCATGTACGCATCATATACGCTGTATGTACACAGCAAGAGTACGCAGCAGGTCTTTTTCTTCTGTAAGGGGTCATCCGTGATTGGGCCTCACATATACTTGTATCATTGTAACATAATATGTTTGAAGGTTAAAAATCAATGCATAAAAAATCAGTTCATGCAATGCCATGTAGAATCACAGCCCGGACAAGACACTGCGGATGGACAGACGGACGGATGAAAGGAATTAAGCAACTTTTAGACCCTAAACTAAAAGGACAATGATAATGAAATCAACCAGAATTACTCGACATGGCAGTAAGGACCATACATAAGTATAATATAATATAAACTGCTTACTGACTGCAAGAATACACATTTTACACAAATGAAAGACGAAAGAAATCGCAAAAACGCAGGCAGATTAAACAGATACAAAATATACATGAAGAAATGACACTACGGGGCATATAACATGTCTACAAGACAGTTTTTTACTTTTATACAGCTGTATTCTCGATAGCCGGCAGCTGACTTCAACGACTGCCTATTGCAAATACAGCGGCCGTTTTCGACAGTCATTTTTTTCGACTATGTCTATTTAACTGCTAATATATTTTTTCAGGAATAACATAGAACCCGGAAACTTCACACAGGTGTTCAGAAAGGACACATCTGTTAAACCAGTTGATAAAAGTTGTCACAGATTGTTCATAAACAAAACAATTTGCGCAAAACTTTGGATTTTTGCTCGATTTTTCAAACTGAAGAAATTGTTAGCAGATATCTAAAAACATAACGATCGTTTCTGGCCCAGAAATTGTAAATGTAAGCCATGTTCATTCCTTGACAAAACTGTCAAGTTGATTTGCAAGAATTAACTTCGTTTCAATAAAAATAAATGAAAAACTTTACCTACCGATTTCCAGCTGGGTTTTATTTCCAGCTGGGTTACATTTCCATTGGGCGTCAAGATAGCCATTTATCCAGTGTGACCTTCGAGGGCATAAAAAGAGCTGTTTGTAAAACATATATGCCCCGGTTTAAATCTGTTGGAGGTAACTTGGTATGTAATTTTCAGTCTCAAGTACTCTGTGACATTGTCCATCAATCTCATCATTTCAGAATATCACTGTATAAATACTAGCCTGGGAATCCAGTCTGACAATTTCTAACCTTTTATTTACCTGCAAATTGACAGCCTGGGGAAACCTGTTTTCCGATCGCAGAGCCACCTACATTACACCCAAAATATGCGGGTGTTTAATAAAGAACGATAACTTCTGAAAGCAATAATCCATGGCTAAAAATAGAAACGGAATTCTCACGGAAAAGACAGATCGGAATCGTGTACTTCCGAAGGTTTACGAACATTTCCGGGCTAGAGAAAAATTCCAGTTAGTACTTCCCATAGCTTTTCCAGCAAGTTGTAACAACTTTAAAATGTGTAAGTTTAAACTTAAATTTGCGTCATAGCTGTCAAGATGTTATATTAATGCAGACCTAGTAATCTACGAAAATTGCCGAATTTTCGGCATCGTTTTCCTGCCGAAAAAATGCAAACAATGATTGCATTAATATATATAGTTTCTGTTTGGATAAACACACATATCACTATCAAGTATATTTTGTAATAACATATATCAGCTTGTCCCTTCAAAGTTGTGTAATGAATATCAGTGTCCAAACTGGTTCTGTATCCTTACAAAAGTTGTGTAATGAATATCAGTGTCCAAACTGGTTATGTATCCTTACCAAAGTTGTATAATGAATATCAGTGTCCAAACTGGTTCTGTATCCTTACCAAAGTTGTGGAATGAATATCAGTGTCCAAACTGGTTCTGTATCCTTACAAAAGTTGTGTAATGAATATCAGTGTCCAAACTGGTTCTGTATCCTTACCAAAGTTGTGGAATGAATATCCGTGTCCAAACTGGTTCTGTATCCTTACCAAAGTTGTGGAATGAATATCAGTGTCCAAACTGGTTCTGTATCCTTACCAAAGTTGTATAATGAATATCAGTGTCCAAACTGGTTCTGTATCCTTACCAAAGTTGTGGAATGAATATCAGTGTCCAAACTGGTTCTGTATCCTTACAAAAGTTGTGTAATGAATATCAGTGTCCAAACTGGTTATGTATCCTTACCAAAGTTGTATAATGAATATCAGTGTCCAAACTGGTTCTGTATCCTTACCAAAGTTGTGGAATGAATATCAGTGTCCAAACTGCCATGGTTCTGTATCCTTACCAAAGTTGTGGAATGAATATCAGTGTCCAAACTGGTTCTGTATCCTTAGGCGTAAAAAAAAAAATGTTTGTTTCCGTTATCCTGACCTACCCTAAATTTTTGGCCCAATCATAAATGTTTTTATAGCCTTGGAGAATTTTTTTTTTCAACTTTTTACACAAAGTTGCAAAACTGCACTTTTTATGCTTTACACTTAGTCAGTGATGTTAGAAATCAACTTACTGATGCTCTAAAGGCATAAACCCCCTTATTTGTATTCATTTTTTTGGACACAAAAATAATTTCTGAAAAGTCTCATTTAATAAAATTTTTTTAAAAAAAAAACATTTTCCGACCTACCTACCCTAATTTTTTAAGCATGTTACCGGAAACAAAGAATTTGTTTTTTGGCCTTACCAAAGTTGTAACAATTAGGCACAGTACAAAAACAAATGACCAAAATGACTGCTTCTTAGTTTTTACATTATCCCAAGGTGAGTGGCTTTTACTTACACCCAAGGTCACTGAAGGTGTGTGAATATATTAAGTCAATTGTTCAATAGATTTGAGCATTTACATGGTGTATCAAAGTGGAGCATAATTATGTTTTTCAGTTTAGAATAGTAAGGAATATAGAGTTTTACTGCCTATGTATAATAGATATATTTATACTTTTAATCAAATGACATGTTTGGACGTTCAAAACAATAATTATTTTCTTCTGACATTTACCATAATATTCAGAAAGCCCCCCACAAAAATCAGATGACCAGAGAAATTGCCAATTAGGTAGAGTGCTTCTAAGACTCGGTCCTGATCTTAATTGTAAAACTGATGGTTTCTTTCCAGCCTCTATGTAGCGGATATAACACAGACCCTATTAACCTTTTACCTCCTTTTTAAGTGTGAACTTGACCTTAAGGCTAGAGGTCTGCATGACAGTTGCGCATGACACATCATCTTATGGCATTTGTGCCACAAAATATTGAAATACCTTGATGGATGGTCAGGTAATGAAGCAGACAAGAAACAAATAGTGTTAATATTTGACAGTTTAAGGTCCATATTTTACTTTATGAAAGAAAATGTATTAATCAGATTTAACAATATTTTCAGGGTGTGTTTGTGATATCAATGGTTTGGCATCAAGTGAAAAGAAAATAGTGAAAACTGCTGCAGAACATTTAGCCCTAAAAGAGTTGTCTGAAACCATCTGGGAAAAGAAATTCCACAGGGAAAGAAGCAGTGTTGTAAATTAAAGTAACAATGAAGATATGGAAAAAAGACAAGAGAATCAAAGAGCAAAGCTCTCAGTGTAAGGAATTAGACAAATGGACATAACCTGTGGATTATGAAAGAAATAATGTAGAAAAATATAGGTGGGGGGCCATTAAAGTCTACCATGCATCCCCACTAGACTTTTTTTCATAGGTACCAAATTGTTCGGCAGGACCAACTCTTTCAAAATAAAAAATGTTCCCATGAAAAAACTCTTTTGAACTATATATGATTTCACTGTTTCCATGGCAACCGTTCATTTTTGGAAAGATCAACCATATAGATGATAATTAGTCAGATCTTGGTCAATTTTGGTGATAAAACAATAAAAATGGTATCAAAATGGAGCTAAGACATTGGTCTTTTTTTTTCGCTTCCGGTCAATGGTGGATAGTTTGTTGACAATCAGTGAGAGATAAAATTTGGATTTATATAGTGTTGGATAGGGATTTTGTAATAAATTGTATTGGAATATATGTGAATTATATATAGAGGTACTATTTTAAACTGTGAAATTTTGAACTTTGTCGTATTAGCCAGCTGGTTTTGAGCTGATTTATCACATTTTGTGAATCGATTGATACTATTTATAGTATCGATCAAGTACTTTGAATATTAATTACCCGTGGACATAGTGTAAAAACCCGGTATAGCCAAAATTTCGTCACGCATGAGAAGAGACAGTAATTGTTTGACAGTTGATCAGCTGTTCAATATTGGAAAATTATCGCAAGGCGTTACGGGCAATTGACGTGCTTTGTAAAACAGAGTTCACTGTGGTATTTGTGTATTATTCGCTCGTCATATTTAGCTCGCCTAACCATATAAATGACTAAGCATAAAATGGCTGAAAAGATGGTTTCAGAGGCAGCTGACTATGTGGATTCCATCATGTCCTCTCAGGGTATTACTAAAGTGGCAACACCAGCCATCGGTAGTCGCAAACGTAACCTTTCCGTGTCCGGCACCTGTGATACAACAGCCAAGAAGGTGAGAGGAGACTCACCTTTTCTTGTTCTAGAGGATCGCTCTGCTATTAAAGCCAGGAGAACTTTGTATAAGGATTCCCGAGAATCTTCACCTGAACCCGATCACAGGAAGATTGTAGTCGACAAGGCAGATGTGCATGTCAGCGCCACACCTACACTCCAACAGATGTTCGATAAACTTTCGTCGGATGTTAATATGATGTACTTAGGGCTTAATGACCGGTTTGATCAGTTTGAGAAAACTCTTGATTCCCGGATTGCTAACAAGGTCTCACAACTTCTTGACAAATGGGTGAACAGTGAGCTGGAGAGAGTTAAATGTAATGTTGATCAGAAGTTGGACACCAAGTTTTAGCAATTCTCAGAGACTATCAAATCTGATTTAGCAGATGACTTAGCTGCAATACGGGGGCAGATAAACAGTTTGTCTTCCATGGGCCTCCCTGTTCTTCCTGATACTCAACATGCTACCACAGATAGGACTTTAAATGTAGTGATTCGAAACTTACCTGAGACTGCGAGTGAGGGCACGGCATCGAAAGTGAATGCCCTAGTGAGAGACGGTTTGAAATTGTCAAGTATCATGGGGTCAAGGGCCGAGCATAAGAAATCACATACCGAGTTTAAACCTGGTGTCGTTATAGCAACGTTTAAGTCTAAGGAGGACAAACAGACTGTTATGAAAGCTAAACCAGATCTTAGGCATGTCAGTCTGTACTCAAAAGTTTATGTCAATCATGATCTTGCCCCAGAACAACGAAAGAGTAGTCGAAACTTTGCCACTATTCTTAATGTGCTTAAGTCGGATCAGCTTACAATGAGGGGATCCCGAATAGTCAATCGCAATAGCGATGAGTGTCATGACTCTAGCCGTGACAATCGTGACTTGGGTCATGACAATCAGAACTCGAACCGTTACCGCTTGCACAACAGGGATCGTCGTGTAAACGGGAGAAGTGATCACGATGACCGTCGTGATAGCTGGGATGATTCTCATCATACGGATTATCATGGTCACAGGGATCGCGATAGTCCAAGGCACGGCTCTTATCAGGGACGCTCTGGTGGCTATAACCGTGGCCGCAGATAGATAAGAGCCGGGTTTTGGAATGTGAGAGGATGGAAAACAGACTCTAATTCAGATAACTATGTTTTAAGATCGTCATGTGTTTTTAACTCTAATATAGATATTTTAGGTATAGCCGAAAGTCATCTAACTGGAAGCGAAGTGTTACATCTTAATAGTTTCACTTGGTTCGGGCATAACAGAACACAGATCCACAGAAATGCCAGAACTGGTTCCGGTGGAGTTGGTTTCTTCGTATCAAACTCTTTAGCTGATGATTTTAATATAACAGTCTGTGACAATTCGGGTGAAGGTATCCTATTGTTAAAGTTACGACACAAATACAGTAATTTTTCAATTTTGCCCTGCGTATGTTACTTGCCGCCGGAACACTCATCTAGATGGTTTGACGTTAATAAGTTCTATGATACTCTATTATCTTCGATTTATCAGTATAAGGATGATGGTATTATGTATGTATGTGGCGATTTTAACGGTAGATGTGGCGACAATGACGACTTCATAAGAGGTGTAGATGATATTATTCACCGAGAAATTATTGATTTTAATATAAACAGATATGGTGAAATATTTTTAGACTTTCTAATAAATGTTAACATGTGCATGCTTAATGGTCGAAATAATGTGTGTAATGACTTTACATCAGTATCTTCAAAAGGTAATTCTGTTGTGGACTATTGTTTTGTCAGTCATAATAAGTTATCATCATTTGAACATTTTAATGTTAAGTGAGTGTCTGATTTAATCAATGAAGCTGGTTTTGTCTCAGATGTTGCATCTAGTTCTTTTATTACTTTGGAATGTTGTTGTGGATACTTATATTGAATCGAATAATATGAACACCCGTTATGTGTCTAGTTTTAAAAAGGTTGATGTTAGTAATGTGCCAAATGATTTTATGTTAGATTTTAGTACTTTGCAATATGTAAATTATATACTATATCTAAACTTGAATGTAGCTTTAGAACACAGTCAGATATTGATGATGTTTACAATGATTGGTGTAACCTAGTCCAACGAAGTATGTCTGATAGATTACCGTGTAAGATTGTTAAATACGGTTCTAATAATAAAAAACGACTACCAGGAAAGCCTTGGTGGTCTGATAAACTGACAGATATATGGAATGAAGTTTGTTTAGCAGAAAAGGCTTGGTTATCTTGTGATAATGTTAGCAGTAAGAAAGTTTTAAAGTCATCTTATATTGTAAAACGCAGGGATTTTGACCGAATGGTACAGAGAGCTAAGCGTTTCCATTGGTATTCAATACAAACACAATTGTTACAGGAGTGTAACGTTGATTCGTCCAATTTTTGGAAATCTATCGGAAAGATTGGGGTCAATTGCTCTACAAGTAACGGGATACCAATGGAAGTCGTAACATCAGATGGATCTGTTTCACATGATGTGGATACCATTTTAAAAAAGTGGAAACATGACTTTAGCTCTCTTTTCCAAACATCAAAGGCCTCACTAGATCACATTGACAATAGTAATGTTAATGTGGATTTGAATGCTGATGATATTAGTTTTAATAGTCACATAAGTTTGTTGGATGTTAAAAATGCATTGTTATCTGTTAAGAAGGGTAAGGCTAATGGTATCGACAATATTCCAGTCGAAGTATTAAACAATGATGCATGTGTTTCTTTCCTTTATGTTTTATTCAATATATGTTTTGATAACGGTATAATTCGATATATCCCTCTTTATGGGGTAAATGCATTATAAAACCTATCCCCAAATCATCGTCATCGGATAAAAGAGATCCTTTATCATATAGAGTATTTCGTTATCTTCATCCATGTATAAAGTATATTGCAATGTTTTAAACAACAGATTAAGTAAATGGTCTGAGGAAAACCTAAAGGTGAGCGATGAACAAAATGGCTTTAGAAAAGGCAGAAGCACAACAGACCAAATTTTATCTTTAACAAATATAATTGATAGCAGAAAGAAAATACATAAAGATACTTTTTGCGCCTTTATTGATTTTAGAAAGGCATATGATACTATAAATAGAATCATTTTATGAAAACTTCTGGAGAATATTGGTATTGCTGGTAAAATGTTAAAAGCTATTAAATCACTGTATTCATGTGTTATGTCATGTGTACGAGTAAATGCTTTTGAAACTGAATGGTTTGATGTAAAATGTGGCCTTCGCCAAGGTTGTATACTGTCCCCTTTACTTTTTAATTTGTTTATTGATGATTTGACATTATATCTTAAGTCACTTGACATTGGTGTGTCTTTAGAAAACGAAAAAGTATGTATAATGTTGTACGCCGATGATATTGTTTTGTTATCTGAAACTGCTGAAGATTTACAAATTTTAATTAATGGTTTAAACGATTGGTGTAAAACAAATGATATGGTTGTAAATTGTAATAAAAGTAATATAGTTCACTTTAGACCTAATTCAACGCCATGCACATCGTTTACTTTTATGTGTGGTTTAAATCAACTTTCTATTGTTGATAGATATACTTATCTAGGTGTTGTTTTACAAGAACATCTTGATCTAAATATAACTGTAAAGTCTGTTGCTCAGAGTGCCAGTCGAGCCTTGGGTTTGTTGACTGCCAAATGTAAATCTATTGGAGGTCTTCCATATCATGTGTACACCAAACTTTATGACACAGTTGTATGGCCTGATATTAGCTATAGCACACCGCTATGGGGATATCGATCTTACTCTTGCATCGATGCTGTTCATCACCGGGCTGTTCGTTTCTTCCTTGGTGTTGGAAAATATTCACTGAATGATGGAATTTCTGGTGAAATGGCCTGGAAGCCGCCATTAGTCCGACAATGGAAAAGTGTCTCCCTATACTGGCCTAAGTTAGCATGTATGGAAGGGGTCGAGGTTCAACAAATGGGTGGCACTTTGGTCATACGGCAAATCTGGTCGTTCATGTAAAAGTTGGATATATAATGTAACTTCTTATTTTGAAGAAAATGATATGAATATGTATTGCTCTTTAAGAAAATAGTATACCTCGTTCATTCGCCCTTATGGTTGAAGAGGCGACATATGAATATTATATGAACAGCTGGTTAAACAGAATTAATAATGATATCGGTCCATCAGGTCGTGGTTGCAATAAACTTAGATTGTATAAATTGTTAAAGTCTAACTACAGTGTAGAAGAATATTGTACTCTTACAATGCCTTTGTCACAGTAAATTGCTTTCAGTAAATTTAGACTGGGTGTTGCACCCATTCGTATTGAAACTGGACGATATGAAGGACTCAGGGAGGAAAATAGAACATGTCCATTCTGTCAAAGTAATACTGTTGAAAATGAATTCCATGTTATCCTTGAATGCCATGTTTACAGTGATTTGAGAGATATATTGTTCACAAAAGCAACCAAGTGTAATTCTGAGTTTCCAAACTTATCGAAAACCGATCAGTTTATATTGTTGTTTTCCCATAAAGACTTGATTAGACAATGTGCCAAAACCTGTTTTTCAATTTTACGAAGACGACAATTTTTACTTTGTAAATAATGTATTGTATTTTCTTGGTAATATGTGTCATGTCCATTTTATACTTGTGTAGACAATCAGTGCTAATCAGTTCATTCTTGACCTGGTCAAGAGTGATATTCGATTTTTGAAAACTATTTTTTATATGCGCGTTAGGGCCCCGATTTACAGTCTTCAGTGTTTTACATATGGTTCTTTTATGGCAGTTTTTAAATATGGATTAGCACTGGTTTTCTATCTTTTAAGTCTGTAAATAGTTAGACTCAATATAGAAGTAATTTTTATTCATTTATTTAAATGATATATTCAATATTCTTAATGGTCAGAATTCATGTACTATTGACTGAAATATTAATCTCATATAGCTCAAAATTTCAGCAGTTATATACATGTGATATTTGTAAATGTGTTATAATGCTTTATATGATGAATGTATATAAATGAGAATAAAGATAGAATCTTGGTCTTAAAATAGCAGTATTTTTATTTTAATTATCTAATTTGCATATTCATGAATATTAATGAGAATGTTACAAAACGACAAAATTTTATTAGAAAATAATATTTTCTAAGTTTCAAATCAATTTAAATGTACCAAACAGTTTTGATCTGTTCTGAAAGTCTCTCAGTGGTTTTTAAAATAGTATTTTGTAACACTGATGGTAAATTGTTTACTCCAAAATAGGTATGTTTAGCTATTTTGCATAAAATTAACCACTACCACAACCAACGTCTCAGGGAACAAGATACCACTAAAATTTAATAAAATGATATAATTAATTGTTGTCAATAAAATAACAATTATGTGAGCTATATTGTTTGGAAATGTAGTTTAAACTCATTTCTGAAGGAGAAATCAGTATGTAACATACTTTACACATGTTATGTTACCATTTCAATAACCTTGTTTTATTACATCAATTATTTAGAAAATAAAGATCAGACAGTTTTCATCTGGTCTTAATGTATCTCAGTGTTTTCTAGAATAGTATTTTGTTACTCTGAAGGTAAATAATTTTTTCTACATTAGCTATTTTAGCTAATTTGCATAAATTAATCTATGCTAAAACAGACATCTCTGGAAACAAGATATAACTAAAACTGAACAACATGATGAAATGAAATGTATCAATAAACTTGTGTTATTTGAGCTATATCATTTGAAAATATAGTGTAAATACTTATTTGAAGGAGGAATCTGTTTGTTACATACTTTACATATGTTACGTTACCATTCCAGGAATCTTGTTTTATTGTATCGTTATTTTCTTAGAAAATAGTTGAGGGATATTTAGTTATCAAGTTATTAAATACTCTTACAAAATAGTATAGTTTCATACTTCTCAAGCAATGGATTTTCCATAACTGCACTTTAAAATACGTTACCACTGTGTTTTGCTGTGTATTTACAAATAAGTAGGAAGAAATTTCAATCATTGTTATCAATATTATGATATCGTTGATTTGTTAAAACTTTAAAGTATTTATTCTAACATCATTTCTTTACTTTTGTTATCATCTGAAACATTCATTACACATTCAATGTTCCTTTTTCATTTTGAATTAATGCATCTATCAGTTTAATTATACTAATATCAGTTCCTTAATCATGATGTTCTTTTATTTGATGGTTTCAATATTGTTGTCAATAATAACATTTTACATTGATTATGTATTTTTATGTATTCGGTATAATTTATATTAATAATGTATAAATCCCTGCTAACATCCATACACTGATAATAAGGTTACAATTTGGGGCTGTCTATCTTGAAAAATGTTTTTATAATAGAATATTTATCTTGTTTTGTGTGATTGTGAAGTGTATCTATACAGTTATTTATGTGAGAAATAAAGCATTTTGTTTTTGAGTTTGAGAAAAACATGTATTGTATTGAGATATCTATGGGCTTATTAATAAATTATTCACTGTTGAAAAGCAGCACTGAACAAAAAACTAAAAAACAAAATAAAATATTCAGGTACTTTAAAGTAATCTTTAGATTTAAACTGATGAAATTGCAAAAAGCTGTCAAGAATGTGAACAATAGTAAGTGCTTGAAAACCAAATTTGTTAAGAAAACAATTACATAATGCTATTCAAAACTTCTAGGAAGATACTGAGTGCCTTCTGAACGACACTTCAGAGTTGATGAAAACATGTTGCTATTGACTTTACCAACATCCTTTAGAAGCAAAGAACGCAGTCAAGCAAATGAATAGCAAACTCAGTTGGATCAAGTCTGTTTATGAGAGGTAATGAAGTGTGAAACACACCTTACGACCCTCACCCCAGCACTGGCTTAAGAGGAATTCTGTTTTAGTAAACATGGTCCAAAAGGGCCAGAAAATCTAACAACACTGAAACCGAGGACGATGAGACTTTTATAAACATCACATGGCACTTAAAGACTTTTTTGTGAAGCATAACAACACAACCAAGCAAAATAACCGCTGATTTGATTTGATTGTGTCTGATCGTTAGATGTAATGAAATGTGAAATTGCCCTCACACCCTTAGCACTAGCTTAAACAGCATTTTGTAATAGTAAAATTGTATGGATTAGTTAAAATCTGAATCTAAAATTAGATGAAATGTCTGAAAAATATGAACTGTACACAATTTGAAACAGCAGTGTTACAAGAAAATCACATTCTGCATGTCTTGATTAAGATGTGACTTACGATATTTTCCCTTTAATGTTACCTAATATAGCATATTTGCTCTCTAATATGTTGTTTTATAACATATTTTTTATAAAATAGAAAGCAGCTGACAGAAGATCATAGGCTCTCAAAAATCGCTTTATTTTTATGAATGACATTTGATTACACTTTGATTCTGAAGCAATTTGTGTTGTGCTGGATAGTTTCTTGCTACAGTTTGAACTTTTGACAAAGACAGGTCATGCCTTTGTCATAACCTTTGGTATGTAACTTAATTGATAATCAAACCTTATTTGTTATGATTGATGCATAGCTTCTCTTAGTAGTGTTTCTCTTAATGTTCCGGTGTATCCAGTAATAATCCATCACATAATACAATTTAGTCCTTGTCCAGATCTCCGTATTATAATTATACAGGTGTAAGTCTGTTGACTTCAGACACAATATCTTTATTGAATCGTCTTGGAGAGCAAAGGCCTCATCTAGATGACTCAAGACCCTATGATTTGTCCTATCGAGCTAGGGTTGGTTTTGTATATGTTCTTATAATGCTACTATTTCTAAACAAGAGGACCATGATGGTCCTGAATCGCTCACCTGTCCCCACATGAACTGAGTATGACGTCGTTTTTTCTATTATTTGACATAGTGACCTAGTTTTTGAGCTCATGTGACCTAGTTCTGAACTTGACCTAGATTTCAAGATAAAAATTCTGACCAATTTTCATGAAGATCCATTGAAAAATATGGCCTCTAGAGAGGTCACAAGGTTTTGCTATTATTTTACATAATGACCTAGTTTTTAAAGGCATGTGACCCAGTTTTGTACTTGACCTAGATATCATCAAGGTGAACATTCTCACCAATTTTCAGGAAGATCTCATGAAAAATATGGCCTCCTGAGAGGTCACAATGTTTTTCTATTTTTAGACCTACTGACCTAGTTTTTGACCGCACCTGACCCAGTTTTGAACTTGACCTAGATATCATCAAGGAGAACATTCTCACCAATTTTCATGAAGTTCCATTGAAAAATATGGCCTCTAGAGAGGTCAAAAGGTTTTTCTATGTTTAGACCTAGTGACCTAGTTTTTGACCGCAGTTGACCCAGTTTCAAACATGACCTAGATATCATCAAGACGAACATTCAGACCAACTTTCATACAGATCCCATGAAAAATATGGCCTCTAGAGTGGTCACAAGGTTTTTCTATTATTTGACCTACTGACCTAGTTTTTGACCAAATGTGACCCAGTTTCAAATTTGACCTAGATATCATCAAGATAAACATTCTGACCAATTTTCATGCAGATCCCATGAAAAATATGACCTCTAGTGAGGTCACAAGGATTTTCTATTATTTGACCTACTGACCTAGTTTTCGACCGCAGTTGACCCAGTTTCGAACTTGACCTAGATATCATCAAGATGAACATTCTGATCAATTTTCATGCAGATCCCATGAAACATATGGCCTCTACAGAGGTCACAAGGTTTTTCTATTATTTGACCTACTGACCTAGTTTTGATCCGACATGACCCAGTTTCGAACTTGATCTAGATATCATCAAGATGAACATTCTGACCAATTTTCATGCAGATCCCATGAAAAATATGGCCTCTAGAGAGGTCACAAGGTTTTTTTATTATTTGACCTACTGACCTAGTTTTTGAAGGCACGTGACCCAGTTTAGAACTTGACCTAGATATCATCAATTGGATATTCTGACCAATTTTCATGAAGATCCATTGAAAAGTATGGCCTCTAGAGAGGTCACAAGGTTTTTTCTATTTTTAGACCTACTGACCTAGTTTTAGATCGCACGTGACCCAGTTTCGAACTTGACCTAGATATCATCAAGATGAACATTCTGACCAACTTTCATAAAGATCCCATTAAAAATGTGACCTCTGGAGTGGTCACAAGCAAAAGTTTACGGACAGATGCATGGACGACGGACGCCACGCGATCACAAAAGCTCACCTTGTCACTTTGTGACAGGTGAGCTAAAAAAATAAATAAATTTTATAAAACTTGGTTTTTACTCACAGGACGACTCCACATTTCACCTGTATGATCATAATATTATGAAGGCACAGATGGATATCATTGTATATTTTATTAAAATTCTATCTAAAATTATAGATACATGGTTGTTGCAATATATATCTTAGGCAATTTCTGAAATAACAGAAGAAAACCTTCTTAAAACTTACCACTAACAGTTTAAATAAATCAGTATCACAATTTGGGCTTCAATTTCTTCTTAAATATCTTTTTAAAAAGCAATGGTAGTGGTAACATATTTTAAAGTGTGTTACCGAAAAAATTCACACTGTCTGATAAATAAAGAAGCATATTGTATTATTATAGTACAAAATAAGTAATATTAATTATGATTCTAGAATATTTTCTAAATAACTGATGCAATACAACAAGGTTGTTGAAATGGTAACGTAACATGTGTAATGTATGTTACATTTTTATTCTTCCTTCAATATAATGTTAACGCGATGTCTACAAACATTATAGACCACATAAAACTTGTTATTTCATTGATAACAATTAATGATATCATTTTATTAAGTTTTAGTGGTCTCAGAATTTTATTCTTTGTTTGTGACCCTGGTTCATTTTATGCAAATTAGCTGAGCACATCCAGTTTTAAAAGAAAATAATGTAAGAGTAACAAAATAATATATTAAAACACGCCGAGAGACTTTAAGGCTAGATCAAAGCTGTTTGGTACATTTAAATTGATTTGAAATTTAGAAAATATTATTTTTTAACAAAATTTTGTCATTTTTGTAACATTCTCATTAATATTCATGAATATGCAAATTAGTAAATAAAACATCAAAATGCTGCTATTTAAAGGCCAATGTCTTAGCTCCATTTTGACACCATTATTACTGTTTTATCACCTAAACTGACCAAGATATGACTGTTTATCATCTATATATGGCTGTCCTTTTAAAAAATGAACGGTTGCCACGGAAACAGTGAAATCACATATAGTTCAAAAGAGTTTTTTCATGGGAACATTTTTTATTTTGAAAGAGTTGGTCCTGCCGAACAATTTGGTACCTATGAAAAAAAGTCTTGCGGGGATGCATGGTAGACCTTATTGGCCCCCACCTATATTTTTCTACATTATTTCTTTCATAATCCACAGGTTATGTCCATTTGTCTAATTCCTTACACTGAGAGCTTTGCTCTTTGATTCTCAATCTCCAGTGCGCATGAGGACAAAGGTTTTCTAGTTTTTGCAATTTCAACATACTGGATTTTCCAGCTATGTTTAGTGAACTTTATCACCTGACTGGGAGATTTCCAAGTGACCGTTTAATCGGGTAAAATTTAGCATTTGTGATGAAATAAACTGGCCGTTGGCTGTGCTGGACAGGTGACCTTCAAATCGAGGGTAAATAAAGAATGATTTTTCATGGGGGGTGGGGGCAGCACCTTAAGGGCAGTTTGGTCTGTAGAAGAAGCCAACTCCCAAGGCAATCATCAATCATCCTATAAAGTTTTACGACTGCATGCTGTAGACCAAAGCATTCTTAAGTGATTGAGTGGAGACCGTTTTCAGTCTCAAGGTCACTGTGACCTAGATCTTTGACCTACTACAGTAAAATTCCTACTTACGACCACGCCGAAATTACGACCGCACCGCTAATACGACCGATTTTGCAAAGAACAGAATATTTCCTTCTTAAAACCAATGGTCGTTTGTCCGAAAATGCGACCAGACCGCTGATCCACTAATGCGACCACCAATTTCAGAACTGTTTGATTTTTTCACACTTAATTAATCACCGCAATTACGACCACTCAAATTTTTCTGTATGTTACCGCGAATCGCCACGCGAATTAACACGTGCGACATCGTGTTAACACGTTAAGCGTGTACATTGTGTATTTATCCGTTAATTGCTAACAAGTCTTTTAAACGTTATCAAAACAACATATCAAACTGTTTGATTGTCTGAAATTGTTATTTAAAGATGTTTGGTGTTTTACATCGCTTTTTTAACATAAGAAATTGTTGAAATAATTAATTTGTTTGTAATTAGACGAATGCCCGCTGATCGAATTGACTGGATTAAAACGGATTTAATTAGATCTAAACGGTGTTTGTTTGTTATTATTAATGTAAATACGTTTGGGATTTCAGCGGAGAATGAAGTTTGAAATTGTTTGATATTGTTGTAATTGTCTTTAATTGAACAAAATTCAAATCATTATCAGTTAAGTGCGTCCTTAATTAATACACAGTTTGAGTATTTAAGGCTAAAGAAATTAAAGAAAATAAAGCTACATATAAATTTAACACTGTGTTTGCCATTATTGCGTCTTGATTGTATTCCAATGTGTTATTATCTGCCAGACCTTCCCCGTATAGCCTTGTCCACTAATCAGACCAGACCGCTAATAAGACCAGTTTTACAAAGAACCATGGGTGGTCTTAATAGCGGAATTCTACTGTATCTTCAAAACAATAGGGGTCATTTATTGACCTCAAGCAATCATCCTATGAGGGTGCAGCATAAAAATCAAGCCTTTCATTTTTATTTGTCAAATTGTCTATGTATATTTTGAGGTTTTAATAAGAAGCAGGGTTTAATCAAATTCTACATTGTAGGGCAATAATACCGAAACTATTTTGTATATTCGGATTGCATATATTGGAAATTATCCTTCAAGAAATACAAACAGTTACATGAAATATTAACTAAGTTAACATACCATACTAACATAAAGTGATAGGGGACCCTCAACCAGTCTATAATGATAACTCCTATGTTGGAACGATTTTCTTAGACCTGACCAAAGCTTTTGATCTAGTAAATCACTCTCTATTAATAGACAAATTAAAATTGTACAACTTTAGTGAATCTTCTATAGCATGGTTATCATCATATTTAGAGAACCATTCCCAAAAAGTTTGTGTAGCAGGTCAGCTATCTTCTGCCCAAGATATTTCTGCTGGTGTACCCCAGGGCTCTGTTCTAGGGCTAATACTGTTCATACTGTATATCAATGACCTTCCACTACACACAGGCAAATCATCAATTGACATGTTTGCAGATGATACAACAATATCTGCCTGGGTAAATCAGTAGCAGAAGTACACAATACACTACAGGCTGACATAAATACTGTTGAAAAATGGTGCACTGATAACTCAATGCTTCCTAATACATCTAAAACAAAAGCTATGTACATCACTGCCTCATATAACAACAATAAAATAACAAATCACATAACCTGTAATACCATTGAAATGCAGGGTCAAGCACTTTCATACTCATCCATTGAGAAACTTTTAGGAGTACATGTAGATAAACATCTAAACTGGAAGAATCAGGTTGAACAAACCATGAAAAAATGCAATACATATTTATATCATTCTTCTCTTACGAATAAAATCTTTCCTGAACTTACACTCCCGAAAGCTGTTTTTCAATGCTTATATTTTGCCACATCTTGATTATTGCTGCACTATATGGGGAAACTGCAGTGACGAGCTTCTAGAAACTGTTTTGAAATTCCAAAAACGTGCTGCAAGAATCATTCTTGACAAAAAATTTGATGCCCCATCTGCTGAGTTATTTACAGAATTGAAATGGATGACTTTTTCTGACCGAATTAAATACAAAAAAGCAATTCTAGTATATAAATCAACTAATGATCAATGTCCTAATTACCTTACTTCAAAATTTACTCAAAAGCATACATCTGATCATGAACTTAGATCTAGACAAAATGATGAACTAGTAGTACCTATGCCAAAAAAGGAATTTTTTCACAAATCCTTGCACTACTCTGGACCAGTTATTCTGGAATAACATACCTAAATACATACATTCTTTAGACACCCTGGAAAAATTTAAAAGATCATACCTTCAGTGGCAATACTCTGACAGTACAATAATTCATAATTGTAATTAAGTGTCAGGAAATACTGTCTCTACCATCTCTCACCATTTTCAATGTAAATACTCCAGTTAGCAAATATAGTGTCCTGTATTGTATATATTTCATTCTCATATTATTTTTCTGATAACATATAACTCTGTGTTTTATTCTGACATAATTTTATTCATGTTCATTGTTTTTGTATATAGACATGTATAAGTGGACCATATTGTAAATTGGCACAGCCAAATATGTTATCCACTATAAATAAAGTCGTCATTATTATTATTATTATTATTAGTCTACAAAAATGGGGAAAAGTTCTTATACGATTGTTGCTGACAATTTATTGTTATATATATGATTATATACCTGCATTAAAAAGAAACTGAATGATCTAAAAGTATCAACTGATTTATTTACTATGAAATTTGATTAAATCAGTTTGTCTTATGTACAATTTTTGTAATACAACAGCTGATCCTAAATCAATGACGTCATCTCCATGTGAGAAATCTTTAAGCATACCTACTGGAAGCCACCTCCTGGTGGCTTCCAATGATTTTCACAATATTTCAGAATAACTACAAATACAATCAAACACACCATTCACACCATTTTCCAACACAAAGTGACTAACCATTACCAGGGTATGACTGTGGAAATTGACCAAAATTACAATTTTTGATTTACCAAAATGCGTCAACTTTGGCCAAACTCTGACCTTAGATCCACAGACCTCAACATCAACAGGGTCAATAAATGCTAATGGGCAATGTGCCTTTTAAGACTGTGTATTGTAGGTCAAGGCATTCCCAAGAAAATGGGTGAAAATGTGTGTTGTACTAACAGTGATTATCAGTTAAAGTCTTCTTAAGGTAGTGGACTCGCAGTGACATTCGGCAATTTCTGTTTGTCCACATATTGTCCGTATGTGATTTCGGCAATTTCCGTTTGTCCACATATTGTCCGTATGTGATTTCGGCAATTTCCGTTTGTCCACATATTGTCCGTATGTGATTTCAGCAATTTCCGTTTGTCCACATATTGTCCGTATGTGATTTCGTCAATTTCCATTTGTCCACATATTGTCCGTATGTGATTTCGGCAATTTCCATTTGTCCACAGTCATATTGTCCGTATGTGATTTCGGCAATTTCCATTTGTCCACAGTCATATTGTCTGTATGTGCTTTCGGCAATTTCCGTTTGTCCACATATTGTCCGTATGTGATTTCAGCAATTTCCGTTTGTCCACATATTGTCCGTAAGTGATTTCGTCAATTTCCATTTGTCCACATATTGTCCGTATGTGATTTCGGCAATTTCCATTTGTCCACAGTCATATTGTCCGTATGTGATTTCGGCAATTTCCATTTGTCCACAGTCATATTGTCTGTATGTGCTTTCGGCAATTTCCGTTTGTCCACATATTGTCCGTATGTGATTTCGGCAATTTCCATTTGTCCACAGTCATATTGTCCGTATGTGATTTCGGCAATTTCCGTTTGTCCACAGTCATATTGTCCGTATGTGATTTTGGCAATTTCCGTTTGTCCACATATTGTCCGTATGTGATTTCAGCAATTTCCGTTTGTCCACAGTCATATTGTCCATATGTGCTTTCGGCAATTTCCGTTTGTCCACAGTCATATTGTCTGTATGTGCTTTCGGCAATTTCCGTTTGTCCACATATTGTCCGTATGTGATTTCGGCAATTTCCATTTGTCCACAGTCATATTGTCCGTATGTGCTTTCGGCAATTTCCGTTTGTCCACAGTCATATTGTCTGTATGTGCTTTCGGCAATTTCCGTTTGTCCACATATTGTCCGTATGTGATTTCGGCAATTTCCATTTGTCCACAGTCATATTGTCCGTATGTGATTTCGGCAATTTCCGTTTGTCCACAGTCATATTGTCCGTATGTGATTTCGGCAATTTCCGTTTGTCCACATATTGTCCGTATGTGATTTCGGCAATTTCCATTTGTCCACAGTCATATTGTCCATATGTGATTTCGGCAATTTCCGTTTGTCCACAGTCATATTGTCCGTATGTGATTTCGGCAATTTCCGCTGGTCCACATATTGTCTGTATGTGATTTTGGCAATTTCCGTTTGTCCACATATTGTCCGTATGTGCTTTCGGCATTTTCCAGCTATGAAAAATAATTTTCTGTTATGGATGAAAGTTGCCGTAATAGCATACAGAGGATACGCATGGAAATTGCTGATTTGTCATTACAGGTGCAGTACCTTAAGTTACCGAGCAGAAACCAAACAGCCAGATGGATGGACAGATCACAGGGTAGCAGCTAGCTAGGAGTGAATACAAAAACTCACACACCAAAATATCAACTCAATGTGACTTATCCTTGCACAGATATGGATGCACTGACAACTCTTAAACTATATCTCTTTCCTTTTCGCAGGGGATGATAAATATTTAGGAAAGAAAAGAAAATGTCTTTGATTTTCTCTTAAAAAAAATATTCTGGCCTTCAAGGATTGAAAACAATTAATCTGACTTACAAGTTTGTGACATTATCGGTGCCTTTATATATAGCTTCCTGTGTACAAGTAGATACAGTAACAATGAAGTCTGACCGTCCCGTAAAGTTCTATGTAATCCATCTCAAATGTAAGCTGAGCTACTGGTGTAGGCCATGACTGCTCTGAAATAAAATAATGATACTTACTGTTTAAAGTTGCTTAAAAATTTGTAACAAACAAAACAAAGAAAATATGAAAATAGTGGATACGTTTATAACTGGTTTGTACTGTAATGTTCTGGCTGCGTTTGGCCCGCTAAATGTTCTAAAATGCCATATTCCAACGTCACACAGTTAATGATAGTAATATGTCACTGCTGCTGCACATTACGGTTATCTCATAGTATATGGCTCCCTTCTAATATTGCTCCACAGGTGAACTCGGAGCATGTGTTTGTGTATAGCTCCCTGGTTGAAAGTGCAGCTATATAGAGACCTTACCAGAGCTCTTCACATACTTCATTTCTGGGTCGGGGCTTTGCTCCGACTCAACGGAATAATAGACGGTAAATGAAAACTACTACACTTGTTAGTGCAAAACGGCAAATAACAAAAATTAGTGCAGTATAACAAAGCGCATGAATATTATCAGGACTATTTACGGCTATTTTTATATTAACGGCTATTTTTGGAATGCAGTCGCCAGTGACGTCATCGATATATGTCAAGTATACCGCTTGATTAGGTTGATACACACAACAAACACGATTGCTTCTGAGAAATTATTCCAAATAAAAACTTGATGGAAACCGTATTCCAAGGGCAAAGTTTCGCTCAAATGATATAAATGAGCATTCGGTATTTGAGCTGAAACTCTGGCTTGAATGTGGATTACCTAACCATGGAGATAAACCGAAGTTATAGTAGAAAAGGTTCGTAAAGTGTAACGTTCGCCGTTCAGCAACACTTGTCGTGACTTGATTACACCTTAATCCGTAACTTATAATTGCAGATTCGAATGCTTGCTTTCATTTTTTAAACCTTGCTTATTTTGTTGCATGTACATCTTAAAGATTTTAAAGATGGGAAAGTGCACAGACTGGAAATTATACACTGTTAGAGCCTACTGACTACACTGTATTTGAATGGGACTAAAATTTCATTTTCATCTTTTTTTTATTGAATGACTGCATATAGCCACTAAAGGAGCTTATAATGGAAATCTTCCTTTTTCTTGTAGATTAACAAGTCATATTGAATTTAAAATTAATCAAATATATGTAGCAGAAAAAAAGTTTTGCACGTGTGTTTTGTGTCAAAAGCTAGAACATGAATTAACACTCTATAAATCTTTATCACTTATACATTTTATGGTCAAACGAACAATCGATTTGTCATTCAATCACATATGTACAGTGTAATTTCCGAAAACCGGACCTTCTGAAAACCGCACAAAACTTAAAGTCCCGTTTTTCTTGTTCTTATTTCTATATACTTTTAACTTCTGAAAACCAGAACTTCAGAATTCTGAAAACCGGACGGTTTTTGTAGGACCGTTTATATTTTAACACTTTAATTGACTTCCGAAAACCGAACATCAAAATATTTGCCGGATTGAAAGTGTCACTGTAAATCCAAAAACATCCATGACAAGTTGCCAACATGTTCTTTTGTGCATCTATTAGCGGCACGCGTTTATTTTGACACGCATTATAATAACAATGATCATTTCATGCAAAAGTAAAGTAATCGGCGATTACTTTAATTTGTTTTCAGTTTATGAAAACTTGATGAATTAAATAGCTTAAGTGTAAAATATCTTCTATATGTTTGAATGAAAGAAAAATCGATGTTTTAACTGATTTAGTAACATCGAGTAAACTATGCGTTATAAACATCAATTAAATATTGACGAACTTGTGACTGTGTAGATAATATTTGAGTAAATGCTATTATTAAAGATATGTTTTGATATTTCTTATGTATGTATTTTTTATACATACTAGATTATCCTTAATGTTTGTAATTAATTCATTAATATATTAGTTAATTACTATATACAAACTTGTACAATTATCATAAAGGATAATAATCTCTTCATCCTATGTGTAAGAAAAGATAACTCTAGTGCACCCTGTCCGCTTTGCCAATGTCCAAACTTCTGAATTCCGGAAACTTCCAAATACTGAACTTCTAGGCTGGTCCGGAGGTCGTTCGGTTTTCGGAAGTTACACTGTATAAGTTCTATTACAACTGTTTGCAGATCAAATAGCCCCTTCAACTTTTTTCAAATTGATAGAGTTGCACGTTTACATCACAAAAACTGTGAAGCTGAAGCTATATTTGGAGTAACCCTGACAGGTTAACCCCTCCTCATCCACAGTAAATTATCCATTCACCTTATCGTGAAACTTTTTTTCTTTATCTTGACGTCACACAAAGCGCGCGCTCTGACTCTATCTTTGAAGTATCGCCGTACTTGCATACATTGTAAAGTGCAATAAGGTGATAATGGATTTGTTTTAAAAAGTAGAATATAGAATTTTTCAACTACGTTCAAATGAAAACAGCGTTTTTTGTTTGTTATGACAATTATTATCGACGAAATTTCCAACCACGCAAGGTGTACAAGGTTTTATAGAAAGGTATCATTGAACCTTCAAGCTACGTAACACTTGTAGATCTAATTGTCATATCCATAAAAACTGATTTATTTGATATTCAAACTTTTGCAGAGTCTTCTGTAGCTTAACTATCGCAAATCTATCTCCATTATAGATCTAGTTTTTTTTTTTTTTTTTTTTGTTTTTTTTTGGTGGGGTTTACGTGTAGATATCTATGTGAATTTATCTACTATTTATTTGAAGTCGTTTAAACACTATTTCAGTTATTTACATACAGGCAGTTGTAAGCCCTGCCTTCGTTCATGGAAAGAACCAGTTATAGACTCACATAAGTCAAAATAATTCGATGTTAAGTTTGTTTGATATTTGTGACAGTCACTCTAAAATGACCAAAATAATTGAGGATAAATAACAACACACCGTCATTGTAAACTTATTGGTTTTATCACTTGCACTTTATGTGTAATGTTAATCGTGTTACGAGGAACCCCACTTTTGATTACTCTAAATAATGAGACCTTGGGAAGACCGATTTTAAATTTTGATATTTGACGTTGTCTACCTATAAAGGGGATATCGACCAGTAAAAAAATAAACGATATTCTACTCTTGAGTACAATTATTTGGACTACCTTTTGATATGTGTAAGTTTTATTTGAATTTATCTCATATTCGCAACAAAATCAGCATTTAAACCCAAATCTAGCGATGACAATTTCTTTCGAGTTGAAAAAAACAACTCGAGTCAGGCACATTTTATGACTATAGTGAAAACTAAACACGAGATACATTATTTAAAAGAAAATTCTGCAAGGTACTGAAATTTAGGCAGAAAAAGGCCTGTAATGTATAAGAAGGTGTCTTTTTTTCACATCCAGCTACTGCATTATGGCAAGATTCAATGCAGATTTAATTTGGTACATCTGTTACAATCCGGTTAAACACCCATTCCAACAGTATTTATGAGTATTTAAATCATCATTTCTCGTTGATGCAGCCAATGTAAACAAGTTCATTCAGTATTTTTACTCGTATCGGAAAGGCGGAGTTACCTGTATAGACGAGATCCAAAAATAGCTTCTTTTGTGACGTATAGGTACAAGTCTATCAATTTAAGAAAAGGCGAAAGGGCAAATTGATCTGCAAACAGTAGTATCGGGTGTCCTAAGTAGCTCAGTTGGTAGAGCGTTGGCTTGAAATGTTCAGGAGCTAAGTATTGTGGGAAAGCACTTTCATTCGGGTTTATATCAAAAATAACAGGGTATAAATGCGAAATGGGAATAAACTCAGTAAGACAAACTCTGATTATATAAACTTTATGGAAATTTTTGCCGAGTGATTTTGCATGGGATATCACTGAAAACTCAGTTTGTGTGATTTTTTTATATAAACAAGAAGCTGCGTTCAATAAACGCTTGATGCCCCTGGTAGCATCCTTGTCGATACAAAGCAACCTAAGTCCAAAACGAGGTCAAGTTCAAGGTCAAACTGAGGTCAGGTGATGTCTGAAGATGAGGAATGGTCACAGGTTATATCTGCATTAGTATAAAGTCATTCTAGTAAGGGGTATTGATGCTAGACGAAACGGTCCCATTTGGTTAACCAAGAGATGGCCCATATAAAGCAACCTAAGTCCAAAATGATGTCAAGGTCGAGGTCAAACTGAGGTCAGGTGATGTCTGAAGATAAGGAATGGTCAAAGGTTTCATCTGCTTTAGTATCAAGTCATTCTAGTAAGGGGTATTGATGCTAGACGAAACAGTCCCATTTGGTTAACCTCGTACGGACGGACGAACGGACGAACGAATGGACGGACAGGACAATCACTATATGCCTCCCGCATCAGTAGATGCTGGGGGCATAAAAAGCTAGCTGAACATTTTCTCAATTAGCCCACCCGCTTAGCTCAATAGGGAGAGCATTGGTCTACAGATCGAGGGGTCATGAGTTCGATCCCCATGCGGGGCGTATGTTCTCCGTGACGATTTGATAGACTTAGACATTGTGTCTGAAATCATTTGTCCTCCACCTCTGATTCATGTGGGGAAGTTGGCAGTTACTTACAGAGAACAGGTTTGTACCGGTACAGAATCCAGGAACACTGGTTAGATTAACTGCCTGAAATACTGTTGAACAAGAGCTGTCTGTAAGACAGCGCACTCGACTTTTCTCAGTGCTTGACTCTGAATTAGAGCTTTGCCAGTAAAAAAATTCCAAGTTAAAAAGGGACATAACTCTGTCAAAATTCAAATCAGAGTTATGGGAATTGTGTCTGCTGGTGTAGACTTTGATAGTAAATAACTATGTTGAGTTTCAAGTCAAAAGCTTTAATAGTAAGAGAGACATTTGACTTTATCAAAAATTTTAACAAAAAATTCTAAGTTAAAAAGGGGCATAATTCTGTCAAAATTCAAATCAGAGTTATGTGGATTGTTTCTCCTGGTGTAGACTTTGATGGTAAATAAGTATTTTAAGTTTAAAGTCAAAAGCTTTGATAGTAACAGAGATATTTGACTTTATCAAAAACTTTAACCAAAAATTCTAAATTAAAAAGAGGCATAATTCTGTCAAAATTCAAACAGAGTTATGGGAATTGTGTCTCCTGGTGTAGACATTGACAGTAAATAACTATGTTGAGTTTCAAGTCAAAAGCTTTAATAGTAACAGAGATATTTGACTTTATCAAAAATTTTAACAAAAAATTCTAAGTTAAAAAGGGGCATAATTCTGTCAAAATTCAAATCAGAGTTATGTGGATTGTTTCTCCTGGTGTAGACTTTGATGGTAAATAAGTATTTTAAGTTTAAAGTCAAAAGCTTTGACAGTAACAGAGATATTTGACTTTATCAAAAACTTTAACCAAAATTTCTAAGTTAAAAAGGGGCATAATTCTGTCAAAATTCAAATCAGAGTTATGGGAATTGTGTCTGCTGGTGTAGACTTTGATAGTAAATAACTATTTTAAGTTTCAAGTCAAAAGCTTTAATAGTAACAGATATTTGACTTTATCAAACATTTTAACAAAAAATTATAAGTTAAAAAGGGGCATAATTCTGTCAAAATTCAAACAGAGTTATAGGGATTGTTTCTCCTGGTGTAGACTTTGATGGTTAATAAGTATTTTAAGTTTCAAGTCAATAGCTTTGATAGTAACAGAGATATTTGACTTTATCAAAAACTTTAACAAAAAATTCTAAGTTAAAAAGGGGCATAATTCTGCTAAAATTCAAATCAGAGTTATGAAGATTGTTTCTCCTGGTGTAGACTTTGATAGGAAATAACTATTTTAAGTTTCAAGTCAATAGCTTTGATAGTAGCAGAGATATCTGACTTTATCAAAAACTTTAACCAACGGCGACGGCAACGCCGATGCCGACGCGAGTGCAATAGCTCTACATTTTCTTCCAAAAGTCGAGCTAAAAATGGCATTAAACCCAAAGCAAAGCAAACAGAACAATTACATACGAGGGGTGTTCAAAAAATACCCGGAAAAGTGCTCTTATTTCTTTATTTCTAGTCTTATTTTGCTAAAATATGAAAATATGACGGATATGAACATACTGAATACAAATACCTAAATTACAGATTTCAGAACATGCACAATATTTATTTGTCGTCTCCTAGGCAACGCCATCACCTCAAAAGCGGCCCAACGTCATTATGATGCTGTCATATCACACTCAGTTAATCAATACTACTCGTGATTACTACTGATTAAATGTTTATCACCATTAAATGCAATTTACACCTTCCTAAGAATAAATAAATACTGTTCATATGATGTTCCTGTCGGATGGAAGAATCTGGAAACTGAACTGATGCCCTATCAAGGAGCTCTTTAATTTATTAAATGTGACTGAACGTTATTTTTCATGTCTGTAAGTCGGCAGCAGTATTCTCCTGACCATTTTAAACGTCGCGTCTCACTAATAAAAATTTGTTTTCTTCAGGGCATTGTCCCTTAAACCATTTTCAGCATAGCATTTGTCTCTTTCCTTGATTTTCGATTCAAAACAAAATGTTATCTCACATCTCCGTTCAACACTGATTTTCAAGCGACGACCAACTCAATATGCCTGTCAAATATTTTAATGATGTCACATTTATAATTTGACGTTATTGGCGTAACGCTTACTTTTCATATCAATATTCACCCAATTTAAGAAAAGGTAGCTTGAAAAATAGGTATGTGGCAAGTAATGTTTTAACACATGTAAAAATAGAAAAAGAGACAAAATTGGGCCTGATGACGTCACATGACGTTGCCATGGGGACTCGCATTTACTTATTATATATCCAAAGACAATCTAATTTTGACATATCAACTCAGTATTCCCTAGTCTACATTTTGTAGCATTTTCATTTATTTTTGATGATACATGAAGAATTGAGAGCACTTTTCCGGGTATTTATTGAACACCCCTCGTAAAACCATAATAATAGTAATCCATCAAGAGGCTTGCAGTATCTTAACAGAGTGAAAAACAAAAAAAATGAGCATTTCTAGTGTGTTTATTGTATGTTTCCATTTGGTATTGAAAAATACCACATATTAAGATTCATAAAGTTAATAGTTCATAGTGTTTGTTATTTATAACTGCCACTGGTAACCCACTTAAAAACTTTTGGGTTTACAAACTGATCTTGAATTTTTTATAGAATGTGTGTGGATTACACATAATATGAAATTAAGATTTATAATGAATGATATCAGTTACACTAAAATGGAACTTAAAGCAAGTACACAGTTCTTTATCTACTGCTATCTTGATAGAATTGCAATAAAAAGTGCCTTGTGATAGAAGAATGCTTTATGTGACCTTAATTCAAAATCATTCAAATCAATATTAATAGCAAACTTGTCAAACCTGTTCTGTATGCAAGGGTTGATCAGTAAATTCATACAAATTTTTTTTTCTGAGATTCATATTTTATGTTACTGGTACTGGAGTCCCATTAATAAAAAGTAAATGATCTATCTAACCATTATTTTACTGATAGGAGGGTTCAAGTACATGTCCTTGAAATTGGAGGGCTGTCTTAATAAGTCAATGAAAATGGTGTTTGTCTTGAAACATGCTTAAAGCCCTGATCCATGGCTATTCAAATTCTATTGTGTGTATGCAACCCATGATTACAATAGGTAACACTTAATGGTCACACTTTAGCATGCAAAACCACAGGTATTTCATATAGAATTTTATATAAAATAAATTCTATTTTGACAGGCGTCACTGTTCATAGGCAGGATTTTCATGCTTTTCTGTGACAATTTAAGGTTAAAAGGTAGGACTGGAGCAGGTCTTTAAAAATTACTTATGAAAAGAACTTGAATTTCAAAATTTTCTGTCATCTGTATAATATCAAAACCGTAAGAAAATAGTATCAAAAGCTTTGAGATGAAAATCAGCAATTTTGGTAAAAAAACAGCAAACCAGCATTTTACAGGTCAAGTGCACTTTCATACTAACCGTTTGAACATGTCTTTAAGCATTATCTCCCAGCAAATATGGGATTATATAAACATGCTATGCTGCCTTGTTTTGGTTAATTTTGGCAGGTGTTCAATTTCACTTGAAATCAATCAAAATCATACCTTCATGCCATTTTTCATTTCTTAAAGACCCACTGAAGAATAACTATTATTTCGTGTTTCTATGATAGTTGCACAAACAAACTGAGAAATGTAAGTATCTGGCAATGGCATATATGAGGCCAAAACAATGTGGTTAATGTCTAAATATGTTATGGAATAAATGTAGCAGTATGCACAGCACTTAAAGCCTTGCTCCACGGCTATTCAAATTCTATTGTGTGTATGCAACCCATGATTACAATAGGTAACAGTTAACGGCTATGCGCCACACTTTAGCACGAAAAACCACAGGTATTTTATATAGAATTTCATACAAAATAGACTCTATTTTGAAAGGAGTAATTGTTTATAGTCAGGATTTTCATGCTTTTTCAGTGACAATTAAAGGTTAAAGGTAGGACTGGAGCAGGTCTTCTATGTATTTAGTTAAGACCACACTTTGTTTCTACAGTGTAAGATATACAGAAAAGAAATATGGACTGAATAAGTCTTTATCCAGTTACGTTACTACAGCTAGAGCAACTGTATGTGATAGTGCAAGGGTGGTTTGTACATTTTACTGCATGTTACCCACAGAAACCATGCACTGTGAAGATTCCATTGTTACATAATTTATTTTCTCAAAAAAAAATCAAAACACTTCAAATAGATTTAATGAACAACCCCTCACAATCAAAGTAAACACAAATACACAATTTTTTTCTATGAAAGGAATACAAATAGATTTGGACAGGCACCTGCAGACTTTGGAAATATTGAATAAATAGGTAAATCATTTTGATCTTTTTCTTTATAAATCACTACTGGACTGGTAACGTTGCATTTTTCATAATTCATGATGCATTAATTTTGCATTGATAATGTTTTGTATTACCTATCTTTACTGTTTGTCCATTTGATATAGGAGAAAATTTAGGCCAAGTACAAGGTTTTTTTTTTTGAAGAGTAAAATGCAAATAACTATAAATTCAAAATTTTCCCACACAATCATCTAGCAACTTTCTGATTTGTTATTTTTTCACTGATATTGAAAATTAAGGCAGTATAGCCTATGAAATGCAAAATTACTAAAACTGAGACACAAGGTTTTCTATCATAGGAGGACCTGTTTCAGTGACTGACCTGTTTCAGTGACCTTCTGAAAATCTGCTGCCATTTCCAAGTGCATTATTTTAGGCAACTGATTATAGTAGCCGGTTGTTAACAGTAACATTTCAGCTTTTGTTACGCTCAAAGAAAATGTTGCTAACAATGACAGTTTGGTGGCATTACTATTTCCATGGTAACACCAATTATGAGACATTTTTCTTATTACTTTTTTTTATGCTCTCAAATTCTGATCTAGCTCTTTGGTTATAAGGAATATTTTGATTTATTTTCTGTTTTGATGCAAATGTCATCTTGTTTTCTGTCTGATTTTTATGCAGATAGAACAGTCCAACAATTACTTTTAGGAAATATACAGCTTTGAAATCCATGATTAGCTTAATTATATCTACCAGAAATTATAGCAAATCAGAAAAATGACAACTAACTTTGGCTTCTGATACTGTTGACAGGAGGTGGCCAGTGTTTCCATATTTTATCAAATGAGATAAACAGCATCTTGTTGAATAACACAACACAGCATATTTGAATATTACCAACAAATGTGCATATAATGCCCATTCTTCCAACCCCACCCCCTTATAATTTATAGAACTTTTATGCCACATAACCAGTATAACAGTTTTGCTCTGTACTTTATTATGAACAATGCCTAACATTGTTTTTACTTGGTTTGTTGTTCAGTTTGTGAAAGTTAACATTGACAAAAGGCCAATTACTGGCTACCTTGACTAGTTTAGAAATAAGGTAGGGGTCACTGAAACAGGTCCCACAGAAAATCTGTAAGGCAGATCAGGGTTGGTTGTGATAAACAGTACCAATTATTTTTGCTGAAAGATTTTCCACTCTATTTTACACCATCTGAATTGGGGAAAGGCTACACTATAGTAATCCATAAATGAGACTAGTTCTTCTCTAAGAATTTATCTAATTCTGTCATTGGTATTCTTAGGGTCACTGAAACTGGTACTTCGAGGATAGGAACAATGAAACAAAATTCTGACGTAATGAAAAAATCAAGCAAATGAAGGGAAAATATATTTTCAGATCTCAATATGGAAGAAGATGAATTCAACTTCCACAGAACTGTAAAATGTGAAAAAAATGTTGCTCAACTGGCCCTTCAGAATTTGTTTGAAACCCTTTGGGACAGAATATACCCTGAAACTCCATGGGCACAAAATGCAGAAAGTATCAAATTGTTTGAACAAAAAGAAGATGAGCACTTTCACAAAAGCTTAGAAGAGTTACCGAACAGCGAAAAGAGAAAAAAAAATAACAAAAGAAATCAACTTCAAAACACTTTCAGAGACAACAATTGGAAAAATTATGATTGGGATATCAGCAAGTTCATATATGCTTTAGTAGACTCAAAACTCTTTGATTTAGATGAAACTGATGAGACAGGTATGCCAGTTAGCGAGCATGTTGTCAAGATAAAAGACATTCGTAATGAAATTGCTCATTTTAGAACAACTTACTGTAACACCGAATATTTTGAAAAGACATTCAAGTCAATAGAAGCCCATATCAAAGCATTAGAACTAGTAAAACTAAATGTATCCCCATACATTGAAGAATTACATAGAATAAAATCACAAGAAAAACCTGTCTCTGCTCGAGAATTTTGGGAGATACGAACACAGTTCGAACATTTAAAAATGTCACAACAGGTCTATGAAGAAAGAGAAAAGAGATACGCATTGCTGGAAAAAATGAATGCAGAGAGTAAAAAACACACTGAAGAAATGCAGAGACTTCAGTATACATCTGAATTACAGAAGCATACACATTCAACATGTTCAAAGGAACTTCAAAAACTTCAATCAGAAAATGACTCGCTGAAACAGACCTATTCTGAAGAACTTAAACACCTCCGTTCAGAAAATGAATTGCTGAAACAGACCCATTCTGAAGAACTTAAACGCCTCCGATCAGAAAATGCATTACAGAAACTTATGGCACTAAAACTAATTGATGTATTACAGGAACAATTACAGGAACCAAGACTTTCTGAAAAACATAACATCTCAAGATTTAGACATGGAATTGTAATAAAATCTCAACCTGAAACTCAGTTTCAGAAACAAAGACATTCAGCTTGAGAGTACAAAATAAGTACAACTAAATGTGCACAACTAAAAATAAGTACAACTAAATGTGCATAACTAAAAATAAGTACAACTAAAATTAATGTGCACAATTAAAAATAAGTACAACTAAATGTGCACAACTAAAATTAAGTACAACTAAATGTGCACAACTAAAAATGCACAACAGTTTTACTAAAGTCAATTAAACATAAAAAAATAGAGTTCTGGAAAGCAAATTACTGAAAATTCTAACACAGTTCAGGAAAAATGGGAAATGATAAGAAAAATTATGAGCTAAATCACCAATTCTAATCACCAATTCTTTTCAAAACGAATTTTACAAGTTGAACACAGATGAGAACAAGAAAGATATGAGAACCTTAAATTGCTCATCTCTCTTTCACAGCTTACAGAGGTAACTATTTTTGTAGAAATTCAACCAAGAAATATTTCTGGCAAATTACTTTGAAATAATGCTTGCAATTTGTAACAAAAAGGTTTTTTAAATTTTTTACAAATTAAGGTAATACTATGTGACCATGCCCTCTGGATTTCAATGATGATTTTGACGATTCAGAATAGTTTTTGAAAAGTCACCCAAAGAATATTTCTGTGAAATTATCTTAAAGTCAGACAAGCCATTGTATAAATATCTTAATATTTGAACTGTTGTTGCTGTTTTCTTAGCTCTTGCTGAAATGATGTTTTTATGAGTCAATTATACTCAGCGTCACTGAAAAGTTACCACCCTAATGGCCCTTATATTTTAAAAATCGCATTGGACCGTGTTAAATGCATAACACGACTACATTTTTGACGCAGCTGAGACGTCACTGGTGTAAAGATTTGTCAAATTCGATTAACTCCATTTGAGGCACGGGCTGCACGTGCAAAATGACTTTTTCCAGCAATGTCGACATGTACGAATTTTCTATCGCAAATCATTCATCGCACTTGAAAGTTAGTCGACAGACTAAAAGGAATACCTTAAAAAAAACCAGAATATCCTTGCTAAGAATGCCTTTTTTAAGGCACGATCAACTCCATCAGGCCATTAGCATGGTTGACGCCGAACTTTCATGTCACGAAATTGCACGTCGTATGTGCTGTTCTCACCTGACAGTCATGAAATGGGTTAGGAGACATGATCAGACAGGGTCTATGAGTAATAGAGCACGCACAGGCCATGAAAAAGTGATGTCGATATTGTATAAAATAGTAGAGGTATATATTAGGTGGTAACTTTTCAGTGACGCTGAGTATACATTTGATCACACTTGGTAGGTAGTAACACAAGAAACATAATAATTATTATATAAAACATTTTTAAACCAAGCTAAACTAACATTATCATGTATGCCGCTATTAATATCAAGTTTTCTTACCAGCTGATCAATATTTGTCCTTCCTTCAAATTATTGTATCTGTGTATTAAGCAGATGTATTAACAACATGGTCAGCTCTGGTCATTTCTAAACGCGGTACACAATGTTTAGTAAAGTTCTGTGAAATCCATCTGAAGCATCAGCTGAAATAGGAATGACATTATGATCAGAGTATTACTACATAATCAGTTTATTCCACCTCACTGTACTGTAGCAGTACCAGACTGCATTTTTGGGGAAATTCTGTATTTTGTCACTAAATTTGTTTTAGAATTAGGCAATTACAATTAAAACAAAGGCAAATTGAAAATACTTTAGTACAAATTTGCCTCACATTAACAGACTGAGTGGGAGTTGGCCTTGTTTCCTGGAGATAGCAAGACTTGGTGTATTGGAATACATTGTAAATACACAAACATTTGCTGAAAATCACCACTTTATGAATGTGCTATTGGTGTATATAACTGTAAAAAGTATAATATATTTATTTATAATGGAAGTTGAAAAATTTAAAAGCATACATTATGTTATGAGAGAATCATGCTGATTTGCAAATATTTTCATCTGAAAAGTTACATAATGTATTGCATATTAAATTGTACTGTAAAACATATTGTACTAATAATGCCATATTGATTTGCATAAATTAGGACAAAAAGTGTCATGTTGATTTAGTTATATTTACATTAAGTTGTGTTGTTTCAGTAGCAAATTTTCAATTTTCAGGAAGTTCCATAATTTGCGGCTTAATTTGTTTTTGAGAATTGGGCAATTATAAAGAAAACAAATTAAAGCAATATGAAAATACTTGATACAAAGCTGGCTCAAAATAACAGAATGAAAAAGGGTTTGCCAGTATCCTGAAATTTATTGGAATACATTGTATCAATGTTTGCTGAAAATCATGTCTTTCGGAATTGTGACATGGGTATATATAACTGTTGAAAGTATTTTATCTATTTATGGGTGTACATAACTGTAAAAAATTATTTATTTATAATAACTGTAAAGGACTTAGTGTATATCATGTTATGACAGCATCATGTTGATTTTGTAAATATTTTCATCCGAAAACTTACATAATGATTTTCATATTATATCATACTGTAAAACATTTTGTGCATATCTCAAAAAGTATTTGATCCAGAGTCGTCAAACCTCAGAAGGCTGTCATTCAGCATGTGAAGTTGTGCATCTGGTTTCTTAATTGGGATTTCACACAGCCAGACCAGAGTTATGACTTTTTACTTAGTCAAATATGCATAAAAATGGCCTCAAAATGTGTGTTTCATGTTATCTCAAAAAGTACTTGACCTAGGAAACATTAAAAGAATATTACTTAGCATGTGACATAATCCTTAAAAAGCACTTGCCTCCAGATAGTACGACAACAAAAAAAGAGAAAATTTTTAGGTATTAGGAAATCAATGCTATGTTTCTTAGGAAAGCTTTGAAACTTAATTACTGACAGACTATATGTTATAGAAACACATGAGAATTAGTTATTTTTTACTAAGTTTTACAATGACAATATCATTTGTAACACTTTACTCAAAGTAAACTGCCTTAATCATAAATATCTTTATTCAATGATCATTAACCTTTAGCATGCTAGATAAATTGTCGTCTGCTGGAAATGTCGTCTGCTAAAATTGTAAAGTTCATTCAATTTGCTCCAAAATTGGAAGAAATATTGTCAGAGTAGCAAACAGCCTGGAACCTGATCAGACGCCGATTCAATCTGGTTCCAAGCTATTTGCAAAGGCTGTTAAATTCGCCTGCAGCAGGCTAAGGGTTAATTACATATTCCTCTGTGATGTATTGGTAAAGACAGGGGCAGAGTTTTATTCCCGTGGCAGCCCTTGGCCAAGTTCGATAACCACCCAAATCGCCCCAGGCACTCCTGGATTATGGCCCTTGAATTAGGCCAAGTTCGATGACGGGCATATTTTTTGACAGTTTGGCACTGTTGTTTGTTTTCATTTTATTATAATATGTGTTATAATGTGATGAGGCTTTCATAGTTACAGAGGTTACTAAACTAAAGCTGTCACAGGAGTAACGAATTATACCCCCACAATATGGCCTTGTCACAGAAGTAAGCCCATGTCAAAGCCGAACCTCAAAATCAATAGGGGTCATCTGCTGGTCATGATCAACCTCCCTATTAAGTTTAGTGATCCTAGGCCCAAGCCTTCTTAAGTTACCATCTGGAAATCGTTTAACTGCCCCATGTGGTTCTGGGACAATCTGTGTATGAAAAGATTTGGAACCACTGCCTTACCCTTGCATGATCGTAAGAGGCGACTAATAGGGTCTTAACACTTGATTTTGCAGTAACTCTGTGATTCCAGCAGGTATGCAAGTTTTGATTCCATACCTCATGTTTTTATTTCGATGTACCGTAAATGAGATGTGGAACCAAAATTTGTAGTCCTATTTGGCACCATATAACCTATACTGTGTTGGTGCACCATAAAACCCAAATAAATAAATAAATAACTGTTCCGGGTCATTGTGACCTTGACCCTTGACCTACTGACCTCAAAGTCGAACATGACCTGTATTTTATGATGTTACACCTGTGTACCATAATTTATCATCCTAGGCCCAAGCATTCTCAAGTTATCATCCAGAAACCACTTAACTTTTCCAGGTAATTGTGACCTTGACCCTTGACCTACTGACCTCAAAGCTGAACTTGACCTGTATTTAATGATGTTACACCTTTATACCAAAATTTATTACCCTTGGCCCAAGCGTTCTCAAGTTATCATCCGGAAACCATTTAACTGTTCCAGGTCATTGTGACCTTGACCTTTGACCTACTGACCTCAAAGCCGAACTTGACCTGTATTTTACAATGTTACACCTGTGTACCAAAAATTATTTAAATCCGTCAAGCCTTTCATGAGTTATTGTCCGTAAACCATGAAAACCAATGGACCGACCGACAGACAGACCGACGGACAAGCTCACTCCTATATAGCCCCCAAAGTTCGTTTTGTGGGGGTATAATAATAATTATTATTATATACTCCTTTCTATTCCCTGTTAAGTTACAATGGTACTGGAAATGTCAATATTTTTCCATACACTGACACCTTAATTTCATAATGTGTGTTGTAATTTAATGTGTGTTGTTTCATTAATTCTTTTATTATGTTTAATATTGTCAATTTTATTCAGGCTATTGAACAAAGTCATAATATTTAAATTACATTTACATCTGTAGATACCTATGTAATATAAAGGTTATTATCTTTCCATTATGAAGTATGCATTCGCTCTTTTATGGAAAAATACTGCGCTCCTTCAAGACGCGCAATATTTCCACTAAGGAACTCGTACATATTTCACAATACAAAGCTAATAACCTGTAATAATCATAGATATTGAGGGTATCAATAGAATGATAATATTATGATTATAGATTTGTATTTGTTTAGTTCAGTGTTAGATCAAAATACTGTTCAATGAGTGAACACAAAATGCAATAACTTCATTAATGGTGTAGGCCTCTAGTGAAATTGTCATATTTGGTGTTCATGAGTACAGGTATTTTGATCTTACATGAAAAACAAAAATAATGTTTTTCTTTTCCTTTTGATTTTCAGTTGCTTAAATCAAAATTTGTATAACTGAGCCGCGCCATGGGAAAACCAACATGGTGGCTTTACGACCAGCATGGATCCAGACCAGCCTGCGCATCTGCGCAGTCTGGTCAGGATCCATGCTGTTTGCTTTTAAAGCCTACTGCAATTAGAGAAACCTTTAGTGAACAGCATGGATCCTGACCAGACTGTGAGGATGCACAGGCTGGTCTGGATCCATGCTGGTCACAAAGCCACTATGTTGGTTCATGGCACGGCTCATATTTGTTAATTTGTATATAGGAAAACTTTTGATTATTCTGGATACTTAAGAAATCTACCAAGCTCTGATGTGTAAATGAAGGTAGTGGGCCAGTAAAGAAAATCTGCAATTTCTGATTATATATCCTGGTATAGCGTTTTGTCACTCTTCAATCATAATTGTTGATTATACGGAGCAAATTAATTTCAGTGCCAGCCATGAAATACCAAGTACTGAGAACATAGCAGTCTAAAGAAATTGCACATTGTCACTAATGGACCTGTATTCATCAGTTTTGTGTCTGAATTGAAAAAAAAATTGCTCTGTCATTGTTATATTAGACCACATTAAAATGAAACTTTGCATGAACATGTATTCTGTAACTACAAACAGCTCAGTCAAATTTCACGGGTGTATATTTGCTAGAAATAAAGATACTGCAATTTTATTGTTTGCCCTTCTCAAGTCCAAGTTTCAGAATTTATGCATTGATGAAAATGGACCCAGGTCCAAAACCATATGACTCAATGAATTATTCTACTAACCTTGTGAGCTTCCATCGGAAAAAGGCTTGGTCTTTATAGTTTTTACAGCTCAGCACTTGGTATCAATTTGTTACTGGCAGAAATAGCAGACTCTGATTGGCTAATAAAGTCTTGTTGAACTCTTCTATTGTTTTTTTCTTTCTAATTGCACCCATATCTAGTGTATCCACCAGCTAAAGACTGGCCTATAAAAATGGAAAATATAGAATACAGTAAAACATGATGACAGTGAACTTGAATATAGTGAATGCTAGGATATTAAAGAAAAATTCTTTATTTCAAGATTTAGCCTAGCCTGGTTAACTGGCTGCATGGTTATTTTTTATATAAATACAGGAAACATTTTATTAGAAAATTTTAAGCCTCTTAATTAGCACAATTTTATCTGATGGCTGAACCATTCACCAGTCCCTGTGTGGAGCCAGGGGCAATAAAAAATGTCAATGTAGAAACAACCTTCTGGAGTTACTTCCCTCTTAATGAAGAAAAATGATATATGTAAGTAAGAACAAACATAGAGACGGGAGCCAGTCTAGATTTAGCCTTTCTCTATTTCATATGAATTTCTACTAATTTAAAGCTTACAAACAGATCAAAACAGCTAACCTACCACTTTAGTACAAGCATTTAAATCCTCTTATTTTGCACAATTTCCCCAAACTAGCCGACATTTTCCATGGACTTTGGACTGTAAAGAGAAGTGTAGGTCAACACCAAAACAAGAGCAATCTAGTAGAATTTCGAGTTTTCAAGTCAGAATATTACAGAGCAAACAACATACAAAATGTTCCTACATAAGCAATTAATTGGTTTGTCATGAAAAATACTTTTTAAATGTCAGATTTAAAAGAAAGAAAGAGAACAAATACCTTACCTATATATTTTCCGCATGGTTGCAAATTGTGGAGATACAGCCCTATTTTACAGCTAAAACCAGACGCCAATTTTTGCACCTTATTATGGAACACTGGTTGAGATCATGATCAGGCGCTGTAGATCTGTGACACATGTCACTGGGGTTCATTTTAATGTCATCTGAGAGCAAACTGAAACTTGTATTTCTCATGTATGAAAGCTGTCACTGGGGTTCAGTTTGTACACCCTGGGAGCCAACTGGAACTCTCTCAGCATCTTTGCACTAGAAGACTTTCCTCTAATTATCAAGGTCATCCCAATTTTGTCGCAAAGAATTTTACATTAACACTCATGGTAGATATTTTGCATGTTAACCTTACACTTTTATAGATAATTCAAAAGCAAATGACAGCTGCTGTACACAAGACACATTATGGTGACCAACTGACAACACATGTGAGCATTTGGCTAAGGTGTGCTGAAATCACTGATAACCCTTGCAAGGTAGGGTTGGAAAACCTCAGTTTCTTAGCATTCTTTGCAACTGTCTAGAAATTCTATAGAAGTCAAACGATTTCTTTGGAAAATTTTGGAATTTAAGTAAAATATTGCTGGTATTTGCACACATTTTCAAAGATCCCAAACTATTGGAGTTTTTTGGGTGTGTGTGTGTGTGGTGGGGAGGGGGGGGTGCGGGTAATGTCTCACAGACACAATTATAGGTCACATGGCAACTTTTTAGCTTTGATGGTGGAGGAGGACCCAAGGTGTCCCTTTCTGCATTATTTCATCTCAAGCGGGCACCTGGGTAGAACCACCAACCTTCTGTAAGCCAGCTGGATGCCTTCCTCACATGAAGAATTCAACATCCTGAGTGAGGCTCAAACTATTCTATTACCTTCAATTATTTGATAAAATGGAAATACCAAACTATTCTAAAGAATTGCAACACAGAAAAAGATTTAAATTCTTTCAAACAAGATGAAGATGTTTTGAAAACAAAATGTTTCCACGGGCATTTAATCTTGTTAAAGCAATCTTTTTTATGAAATAGTGTGTATGTGTGAGTATATCAAGATACAGCGTCTTTTCCCAACATTTTTTCTGTCATATAAACGACGGTAACTACCTGTAGCAGTGAGCACAATGCCAAACTTGATACTGCTGTCTCACTGGAATATCTAGCCATAAACACATGACAAGGTATCCTACCCAGTCACATTATACAAACAGTGAGCTGACCAGTCCTAGTACTATACCCTTAATACTGAGCACCAAGCCAGTAAGCTAATAGTACCACTTTTTACATCTTTGGTACGCTGTGGCCAGGGAGTGAACCCACAACCTTCTGCACTCAAAGTGGGCACTCTACAACTAGGCTGCAAAGGCAGTGTTTTTATTAGGAAATAGAACACAAAAGTAAATGTTAACTTAATACAGATAAATATATAAAGAAAATTGTGAATACTTTTGTGTAAAAATCAAAAGGCCATAACAGCATGGATTTAATTTCAAGGATTTAAATAACCAAGAAATACATGAGCCGCGCCATGAGAAAACCAACATAGTTGCTTTGCGACCAGCATGGATCCAGACCAGCATGCGCATCTGCGCAGTCTGGTCAGGATCTATGCTGTTCGCTTTCAAAGCATATTGCTATTAGAGAAACTGTTAGCGAACAGCATGGATCCTGACCAGACTGCGCAGATGCGCAGGCTGGTCTGGATCCATGCTGGTCGCAAAGCCACTATGTTGGTTTTCCCATGGCACGGCTCACATGAAAATTAGTCCCCCATGGAAATTAATGATATAACAGTAGCTTTTCGAAAATGCACTGGCATTTGATTAATGGGTAACAATTTCTAAAATTATACCTGTTTTAATGCTCAGTTTCCAAAAATTTAAACCAGAAATATTTAACAAACTCTAACAAGACCCATTCTCTTGTTTCACTAGCATGTCATGCAATATTACTACAGGGCCTCCTCTGCCATTCGCCAATGTAGCCAAATGCTACAAATTTAAAGAACTGGCTACAGATTTTTGAAAGTGGCGACAAGAATTTTTAAAAAAATGCAGCCAAATTTCAGCAATTCAGTTTCAATTTGGCAGTTTCTCTCAAAATGTGGCTACAACTTTCTGAAGCCTAGTGGAGGCCCTGCACTAAAAGAACTAGGACCTTACTGAAATTCCTAGTACAGACCTCGATCATCAAAATTTCGAAAAAAAAAAATTCAGAAATTAGTGCCATTCTAGCATTTTTTTTTTCATGAATCATGCATCGTGAGACTTTGCAGAAAAAATTAAATTCCATGAAAAGCAATACTGCCTAAAACTTTGTGATCAAGCATTTGAGAGAGACTTAGCAAGTAAAAATACATTTGACTGTATCCTTATACATGTATATATATATTTCTCATTTTTTTGTCTCTTTACCAAATCAAGAACAAGAAAAGTCTGTGAACTATGTTAACATTTCTTTATTCATAAATAGATTCATTACACAAAGTCAATAAATAATGATAATTTTGCTTCAAATAACATTATGTTTGTCCCAAAAATGAAATAATTTGATTCTACACTAAAATCTAACATTCACATGACCAGCTAAATCTACTATTTCCCCTTATTTATGATTTTTTTTTTTTTTATGTAAAGTAACAAGAGTGTCTATCTCACATTACATATCTTAGGTATGCATTAGGCCTAAAAAACTTATTTATTTCCAGTAACATGCCCTCCCCAAAAAAATAGGTACTGATAGGAATTTTTTTTTTAATTTTTTTTACAATGAAGAAAGAGCAACACAAAGCAAAAAGTATTTAAAACAAGAGCTGTTACTAATGGAGACAAATGCCCCCACAGTGCCTTGACCTTTGACCTGGTGACCCCAAAGTCAGTAGGGGTCGTGTACTCAATAAGTACTATCAGCATGTGAAGTTTGAAGATCCTGGGTGAAGTGGTTCACGAGTAAAGTGCCTTCATGCAAAAAGTTAACGTTGTGACTAACGAATGAACGAACAGACAGTTGAAAACTAATATGCCTCCGTTCGGGGCATAAAAAAAGCGGAAATATCAAAAAAAAAATTCCGCCATAAAAACATTAAGCGTGCGGCAAATTTTTAGGGTAGGCCGGGATACTGGAAACAAACAATTTATTTAGACCTTAGAGGGCATGACAGTTATAATGGTTTCACATCAAATAAATTGAATAAAACAAAACAAAACAAATGTCAAACTTCTAATAAAACTCCATTTATGAATTGCATTTCTGGTGAGCTAAGATACTTGTACAGGCTGAAAAGAAAACATATGAAAATGGAACTGTGAATAAGTTGCTTTTGTAAGCAAAATTATTTTCAACAACACATATGCATAAAATCTATAAAATCTGACAACATTTACGCATAAACAATGGAAAATGTAACTCATAAAATCATATAAAATAAGGAACCACTATGTACAATGCCATTATCTACACATTTTGCATAACATATACAAGTATTTAAAAAATCTTGTCTTGGTAAATTTTGTTTAACAAAATCTCTCATATTATACGAAACATAAACAAATAAAACCATATAAAAAAAATCATTTTTTTTTAACAAAACATCACAGTTCTGAAACATACCGTATTTTCCCTTATTAATGCCCCCTAACACTGCAAACAAAAGGGGCATTTTTTAAGATTTTGAATTTTTTTTTAAATCATTTTCTTTACTTACAACAACAAATTCAACTATACAGAAGGAACTGTAACAATTATAACATTATCATAGTCACTGTGCTGGTTTCACTTATGACCAAAATTAAGTTTTAAACAAGAGGGCCATGATGGCCCTATATCGCTCACCTGTTATCATTGCACTTAAGGACAAGTCTTCAAGGTCAAAAGATCATAATAGAAATCAATCAAAAGAATTATGAGAAAATATAGTTGAAATTTTCTTTAAGTAACTTTAAAAACAAGATTTGAAAACTTTTTGTAGAGGTCCACTAGGCAATGCTACATGTCAAATATCTAAGCTCTTCTGGTTTATTTTTAGAAAATTTTGAAGATTTTTCTATGTACAATCAAGTAACCCCATGGGGCAGGGTCAATTTGACCCCAGGGGTCATGATTTGAATAAACTTTGTAAAAGTCTAATAGGCAATGCTACATGTCAAATATCTAAGATCTAGGCCTTCTGGTTTATTTTTAGAATTTTTTTTAAAGATTTTCCTATGTAAAATCAAGTGACCCCTAGGGCGGAGTCAATTTTGACCCCGGGGGACAAGGTGTGAACAATTTTGTAGAGGTCCACTAGGCAATGCTGCATGTCAAATATCTAGTCTCTAGGCCTTCTAGTTTATTTTTAGAAAATTTTTGAAGATTTTCCTATGTAAAATCAAGTGACCCCTGGGGCGGGGTCAATTTTGACCCAGGGGGTCATGATATGAACAAATTTTGTAAAGGTCCACTAGGTAATGCTACATGTGAAATATCTAAGCTCTAGGCCTTCTGGTTTATTTTTAGAAAACTTTTGAAGATTTTCCTATGTAAAGTCAAGTGACCCCTAGGGCGGGGTCAATTTTGACCCCCGGGCCATGATTTGAACAAATTTTGTAGAGGTCCACTAGGCAATGCTACAAGTGAAATATCTAAGCTCTAGGCCTTCTGGTTTATTTTTAGAAATTTTTTGAAGATTTTCCTATGTAAAATCAAGTGACCCCTGGGGCGGGGTCAATTTTGACCCCGGGGTCATGATTTGAACAATTTTAGTAGAGGTCCACTAGGCAATGCTACATGTCAAATATCTAAGCTCTAAGGCTTCTGGTTTTTGAGAAGAAGATTTTTTAAGATTTTCTTATGTAAAATCAAGTGACCCCTGGGGCGGGGTCAATTTTGACCCCGGGGTCATGATTTGAACAAACTTGGTAGAGGTCCACTAGGCAATGCTTCACACCAAATATCTAAGCTCTAGGTCTTCTGGTTTTTGAGAAGAAGATTTTTAAAGTTTTTCCTTTCGGTTGCCATGGCAACCAGTGTTCTGCATGGAATTCAATTCTTTGAACAATTTTGAAAGGGGGCCATGCAAGGAACATCCCTGTGAAGTTTCATCAAAATTGGCCTGTTGGTTTAGGAGGAGATGTTGTTTAAAGGAAAGTGTGGACGGACGTACAACGGACGGACGGACGGACGGACGGACGGACAGACGGACGGACGCCGGACGGTGAGCGATCACAATACCTCACCCTGAGCACTTTGTGCTCAGGTGAGCTAAAAAAACAAAAACATTTTTGTAAATATGTGGGAAGTGTTAAGTTGGGAACATACAGTATAACCAAGAAGTCTTGACTTTATTGAAGTCCACATTATTTTCTTTTGTTCTATGTAGTTTATTGTTATGTAATAATCAACATGCTGATTATTCATTCTTCACAAATATATCCTGATACTGTAAAATTATTAATTTTCGTGGGGGACTAATTATCGTGGATTTCACTGTTGAGTAAATCCATGAAATTTAATCCTAACGAAGCCATAAAGTCCCCCTTAATTTTATATTCAAAGGTCAAGAACCATGAATTTATGTTTCCACAAAAGAACAATTTTGCTCAATTCCACAAAATTTTGTGCCCATGAAATTAAATGATTTTATAGTAATAGAAAGTTAATACAAGAAACGCGGCAATGCCACGAAACCAGGTTTTCAACACTTTTCATAAGAATAAACAAGAGTGCCAAAATGTCACAATATACGCCCGTCACAGCAAATTTCTTTACTCTAGCACCTATCTAAGTCCACAAAAAAACACCTTACCAGGTAGAGATACCTTAAAATACACCTAAAATTAGAAAGTAACAACTATGTTGTACCACAGAAAAGTGGTCTTGGTTTTTCCCTACGGTCAATTATAAAAAAGTTACAATATAAGTTATTTATAGTAACAACTAAGGGAAGTTAATCTTAAAAAAAAAAAAAAAAAAAAAAAAAAAAAAATTCCACACAGAAATCCTTACCAGGTAGAGATTGGTCAAAATACACCTCAAAATTGGATGTAACATGCATGTTGTACTACAGAAAAGTGGTCTCGATTTTTCCCTACGTCTAGTAATGAAAAAGTTACAATATAAGCTATTTATAGTAACAACAAAGGGAAGTAATTCTAAAGAAGGGAACTGCGCAAGACACTTCGTCTCATGATGGTGTATAATTGTGCCAAGTTACATCAAAATCCCTCTTTGCATGAAGAAGATATGCTCCGGACAAAGTTTTCATTCTTGTATCCTTTGACCTCTAAGTGTGACCTTGACCTTAGACCTAGGGACCTGGTTCTTGCGCATGACACTCCGTCTCATGATGGTGAACAATTGTGCCAACTTTCATCAAAATCCCTCCATGCATGTAGAAGATACGCTAACCCTAACCCTAACCTAACCCTAACCCTATTTTTAGTAACAATGACCTTGACCTTGACCCCAGAAACCCCAAAATCAATCCCAAGCTACAACTTTATATAAGTTTTCTATACACCAAGTTTCATCATGATAGCTCATTCCTAAGTTAAGTTATTGACCGGAAACCCTTTTTCTATTTTAAGTAACAGTGACCTTGACCTTGACCCCAGAAACCCCAAAATCAATCCCAAGCTACAACTTTATATAAGTTTTCTATACACCAAGTTTCATCATGATAGCTCATTCCTAAGTTAAGTTATTGACCGGAAACCCTTTTTCTATTTTAAGTAACAGTGACCTTGACCTTGACCCCAGAAACCCCAAAATCAATCCCAGCCTTTGTCTTGATATAAGCTACATACATACCAAGTTTTATTCAAATATCTTTACCGAAACAAAAGTTATTGACCGGAAACCCTTTTTCTATTTTAAGTAACAGTGACCTTGACCTTGACCCCCAGAAACCCCAAAATCAATCCCAGCCTTTGTCTTGATATAAGCTACATACATACCAAGTTTTATTCAAATATCTTTACCGAAACAAAAGTTATTGACCGGAAACACCAGTTTGACGCCGCCGCCGCCGCCGCCCGCCCGCCCAACCGACATCTACCCCAATCTAATAACTCAGGTTTTCGTTGAAAACCTGGTTAACAAGTCACCAGTTGTCAATCAGGAAATCAGTTCACCAATAATTGGATTATATCTTGTACATGAATAATTGCACATTGGATTGGTTATTCTAATCTTTCGGCTTGGAAAACAAGCTTCCACAAACAGTAAGACTGAACAATATTTGCAATGGTGACTGGTCAGTTCCTACTATGGTTGCCTGACGCTTAAGATAATATGGTAGTTCGTGTTAAATACTGAATTTTACGGCAATCCAAGCAAACATCTTTGAAAAAAAAAACAGTTGCATCTATAATTATTAACAACAGAGAAAGTTTGCCCAATTGATAACATGGGACATTACTGACAAAAATTGTACAGAAACCAACATCTTTAAAACTTCCAAAGCCAGAGCTGAAATGCAGTACCACAAATTCTAATGAATGGAATATATTACCTACAGGATTAATTCTTTCTGTGTAGGACATTGCAGTAAGCAAGTCTACAAGATAGATTAAGCTCTGCCTATAATATCATACATTGTATTTCATTATAATATTGTTATTGTATGTATGATCAGGGTTCAAATTTAGACAAGCATACAAGCTAAAAGCTAGTGGAATTTTAAAATAGCTAGTGGGTTTGAAATGTACTAGTTAATTTCAGCTGGTCAATAATATAACAAGCAAACGTCTTCAGAGCTTGAATAAAGTTTAATGGTTTTGAAGGTATACATTTTTCTTCATGAAAGGAATGTTATCATTTATGTTTATGATATTTTATTGTTCAACAAAAATGGCACAAGCTATTTTAAGCTAATAGAAAATATTTTATTTTTGTTTGTGACTGGCTTCTAACAGAGATCAATCAGTAAGTTTTGGCCAGTAAAATATTAATAGAGTAATTAAATATTATTAACTTTAGCCGGTAGCTTTTCATTTTAGCTAGTGATCAAAGGGCACTAGCTAATTTCAGCTAGTACAAACTATTGTTAAATTTGACCACTGATGATATGCATGTTTCTATAGAGAGTGTGAGTTTATAGTTTGGATGCAACACACATATTAAATATATCAAACATCCTTCGGGTTTTGTTCTGTTTGTGTGTCAATAAGCCATCCCACTAGATCAATAGATATATATTACAATGGTGATATATATTACAATGGCAAAGAAGTATTTCAGTACAATGTGTATTCAAAAAGGCTCTCCAAATTTCTTTTTTTTTATTGTTGGGTTTTCAGTCATACAGCAACTTTCAGCCTTTAAGGTGGAAGAATACCATAGCTCCTAAATCAAGATAGTCCTTGTTTTCCCTCACCTACACAGCCAATCATGGCCCGGGTTATTAGAGTGGAAACAAAGATATCTTTATGGTTGGCCCCTCTAGGCATAGAAGTGTACCTGGGTGGGGTCAACGACCTTCCATAAGTTCGCTACATTGCTCTTGACAAAATTGATCTTGCAATTTCTTCTCTTCACAAGCTGCAAACACCTAGGGCAAAACAGCATAATGTCTAGCCATATCTAATTTCTAGAATAACCTGCAACATTTTTCTGTTTAGCCCTTCATATGTACACTTGAAAAGTGTAAAAAAAGGAAGAATTTCATTCATGAAAACACTTCACTGTAGCAATACACAACATAAGTATCAACTACTCAATGAGAATAAAATGATTTTTGATGCGTTGAAGTAGAGATTGGATGAATGATAAACCAGGGACCAGATGTACGGAATGAAGAATTCTTCAGGTGACTCCTCTTCTACATACTTGAACTTCAGATCTGGAAATTTCTGAAATAAAAAAGTATGACACCTTGAAGAGCATGCTTACGCGTCAAGCATTAATTAACTATGGAAGACTTTACCAAAATTATGTAAAAACATGACAATTGTTAAAATAACATTTACTGTTATGCGAGTTATTGTTATTGACTTATTTTACTAAACAGTTTACAACTTTCTTACACTGTACACTAATAAATTAAAACAAGCATAAAACTTATTTACATTCATAAAAAAGTAATAATAATAATACATATTGTTAAATCTATGTATAGAATACATAATGCATTAAAGAAATATTTACTGCTGCATGAGTTATTGTTAAGGATTTGATTTTAAATAGATAAATAACACATTTTGCACCAGTCCTCATAAAACTAGAAAATGCTTCTGTAAAAAAGCGCATGTCTCCCCCAATGCAAAGTCCTATAGGCAAGAAGTCAATAGGGGTCAGGAGCGAAAGTCAAAGAGACACTGATGGTTGGCTGCAATAGGGATCATCTACTTGGCATGTCCAGTCATCCCGCTAAATTTCAACACTCTCGGCCTAGTGGTTCTCAAGTCACTGTTCAGGCTCCTGTGACCTTGACCTTTGATCAAGTGACCTCAAAATAAATAGGGGTCATCTACTCTGCATGTCCAATCATCCTATTAAGTTTCAACATTGTAGGTAAAGTGGTTCTCAAGTTATTTCCAAAAAATCATTTTACATGAACAGGCCACTGTGACCTTGACCTTTAATAGACCGACCCCAAAATCAATAGGGGTCATCTACTCTGCATGTCCAATCATCCTATTAAGTTTCAACATTGTAGGTAAAGTGGTTCTCAAGTTATTTCCAAAAAATGATTTTACATGAACAGGCCACTGTGACCTTGACCTTTAATAGACTGACCCCAAAATCAATAGGGGTCATCTACTCTGCATGTTCAGTCATCCTATGAAGTTTCAACATTCTGGGTCAAGTGGTTCTCAAGTTACTGATCGGAACTGGTTATCAATGACCAGGCCCCTGTGACCTTGACCTTTAACGGAGTGACCCCAAAAACAATAGGGGTCATTTACTCTGCATGAACAATCATCCTATGAAGTTTCAACATTCTGGGTCGAGAGGTTCTCAAGATACTGATTGGAAATGGTTTTCCATGTTCAGGCCCCTGTAGCCTTAACCTTTAACAGAGTGACCCTAAAATTGTTAGGGATCGTCTACTCTGCATGACCAATCATCCTATGAAGTTTCATCATTCTGGGTCAAGTGGTTCTCATGTTACTGACCGGAAATGGTTTTCAATGTTCAGGCCCCTGTGACCTTGACCTTTCATAGAGTGACCCCAAAATCGTTAGGGGTCATCTACTCTGCATGACCAATCATCCTATTAAGTTTCAACATTCTGGGTCAAGTGGTTCTCAAGTTACTGACCGGAAATGGTTTTCAATGTTCAGGCCCCTGTGACCTTGACCTTTAACGGAGTGACCCCAAAATTGAAAGGGGTCATCTACTTTGCATGTACAATCATCCTATGAAGTTTCAACATTCTGGGTCAAGTGGTTCTCTAGTTATTGATCGGAAATGGTTTTCCATGTTCAGGCCCCTGTGACCTTGACCTTCGATAGAGTGACCCCAAAATCAATAGGGGTCATCTACTCTTTATGACCAATCATCGTATGAAGTTTCAACATTCTGGGTCAAGTGGTTCTCTAGTTATTGATCGGAAATGGTTTTCAATGTTCAGGCCCCTGTGACCTTGACCTTTGACAGAGTGACCCCAAAATCAATAGGGGTCATCTACTCTTTATGACCAATCATCCTATGAAGTTTCAACATTCTGGGTCAAGTGGTTCTCTAGTTATTGATCGGAAATGGTTTTCAATGTTCAGGCCCCTGTGACCTTGACCTTTGAGGGAGTGACCCCAAAAACAATAGGGGTCGTCTACTCCAGCAGCCCTACAACCCTATGAAGTTTGAAGGTTCTAGGTCAAATGGTTCTCCAGTTATTGCTCGGAAATGAAGTGTGACGTACGGACGGACGGACAGGGCAAAAACAATAAAGTAATATCTTTTACCCAAATCCTCACCAACTAAAATACATAATACTTTACCCAAATCCTCACCAACTAAAATACATAATACCTTTTACCCAAATCCTCACCAACTAAAATACATAATACCTTTTACTCTAATCCTCACCAACTAAAATACATAATACTTTACCCAAATCCTCACCAACTAAAATACATAATACTTTACCCAAATCCTCACCAACTAAAATACATAATACCTTTTACCCAAATCCTCACCAACTAAAATACATAATACCTTTTACTCTAATCCTCACCAACTAAAACAATACCTTTTACTCTAATCCTCACCAACTAAAACAATACCTTTTACTCTAATCCTCACCAACTAAAAGAATACCTTTTACACAAATCCTCACCAACTAAAATAATACCTTTTACTCTAATCCTCACCAACTAAAACAATACCTTTTACTCTAATCCTCACCAACTCAAATAATACCTTTTACTTTAATCCTTACAAAAATAGAATACCATTTACACTAACTCTCATAAAATAAGTAAAATACCTTTAATCTATCTCTTCTGAACTGCAATGAACCTTGTTTTATAACCTCCAATACTTCCGTTGGCATTGGATTCCCGCCCATTTGTTCAAGTTTCCCGGAGAAATACGCTAACACAGTGTCAATGTTTGAAATAATGTCCTGAAATGTCGGATGCGTCCGAAACATTGCAAACGAGTCTTTTTGGTAGAGTAACGTGTACACTAGATTAGGATTGTGGTGCAGATTTGCAGATAAACAAGAGTTTATGATTTCCAGGACCATTCGAATCACTTCTTCTAATACTGCCAAGTCCTGCATCTGTCAAAATTAACGATCAAAGTTAAAACATAGCAATTTTAATTCCATTTTTGTCATAAGTCACAATTTGATGACTTTTGAGCTTTCATGGTAGGGGAAGGCCCCTGGTGCCCCTCCAGATATTATCTTTAGGCATGGCACCTGTGTAGAGACTTCGGCCTTTGGCAAGTCGGCTTACCAGTTTTCTTCATATGACTACTCAAGCAGAGCTTGAACCCCAGGGTATGGGGCAAGTGATTCAAAATCTGCAACCTTAACCACTCAGGCAGAGGTCCCTTAAATAGTGTAAGGTAAAACTGCATGATATGCTCATCAACCATCTTCAAACTTGCCTCAACATTCTCAAAAAAAAAAAATTCTGAAGTTTTTAGCTCGACTATTCGAAGAATAAGTAGAGCTATCCTACTCACCACGGCGTCGGCGTCAGTGTCGGTGTCGGCGTCGGCGTCGGCGTCACACCCTGGTTAAGTTTTTCGTACCAGTCCACATTTTGACAAAGTCTTTTGAGATAAAGCTTTGAAACTTTCAACACTTGTTTACCATCACCATGTCCAGTTATAGGCAAGAGTACATAACTCTGTCAAGCATTTTGACTGAATTATGGCCCCTTTTGACTTAGAAATCTTGGTTAAGTTTTTCGTACCAGTTCATATTTTGACAAAGTCTTTTGAGATAAAGCTTTGAAACTTTCAACACTTGTTTACCATCACCATGTCCAGTTGTAGGCAAGAGTACATAACTCCATCAAGCATTCTGGTTGAATTATGGCCCCTTTTTGACTTAGAAATCTTGGTTAAGTTTTTCGTACCAGTCCACGTTCTGACAAAGTCTTTTGAGATAAAGCTTTGAAACTTTCAACACTTGTTTACCATCACAATGTCCAGTTGTAGGCAAGAGTACATAACTCCATCAAGCATTTTGACTGAATTATGGCCCCTTTTGACTTAGAAATCTTGGTTAAGTTTTTCGTACCAGTTTATATTTTGTGTAAAGTGTTTGACATATGGCTTTGAAACTTTTATATCTTGTTCAGTATAATAGTCTCTATCAATAGGCAAGAGTACGTAACTCTCTCATCTTTTTTGGCTGAATTATGGCCCTTTTTGAACTTGGAAATTGGTTCTGTTTTGTAAATGTCCATGTTTTGTCAAGACTATTTGACATATGGCTTTTAAACTTTAAACACTTGTTTATCATTATGATTTCCATCTGTAGGCAAGAGTACATAACTCTGACAATCATTTTGACTGAATTATGGCCCTTTCTGGACTTCGAAATTTGTTCAGTTTTTCTTACAAGTCAGCGTTTTGTCAAAACTTTTTGAACTGTGGCTTTGAAACTTTTAACACTAGTTTATCAACATGATTTCCATCTGTAGGCAAGAGTACATAACTCTGTCAACTATTTTGACTGAATTATGGCCCTTTTTTGACTTGGAAATTAGTTAAAAATTTCATATAAGTCCATGTTTTGCCTAACATATAACTTAACATATTTGCCATCATGGTCACACATTGCCATTTAGTGCAAGACTAATCGAAATCCACAAATACAGGAACATTTTTTGTTTAATCCATTTTTTTGTTTAGTCTGAAAATCTATGGAAATATTTAGACCCCATTCTTCAATCAATTCTTCGAATAGTCGAGCGCGCTGTCATCCGACAGCTCTTGTTATATTACACCTTGCCTTCAAGGTTTGGTACTTGATCTAACCAGGTATATTTACAGTCCAAATGCATTTCCTTCTATTTAACTATATACAGCTATTGCATTCCAGCTCCTATGAACTCTACTGACTCCAAAGATGGAATATCTCAAAGGTCACCATGCTTGGTTTGGCAGCACTAGTTTACGTATGCCACCATGCCAAAGCATACAAAATATGTGCATTTTATCAGAATGTTAGAAAGCCACTGTCCCAAGTGTTCTGAAGTAACTGAACAGGAACTAAATTATCTACTACCAGACCGATGGACCTTCCCATCCACCTACCAACACGAGCTCCTCGTCTGAAGGACGACATACAAATCAAATATAATTCGACCACTTCGCATAAATAATATTTGTTCAAAACTGAAACAAAAGGTTTTAACATATACCATAAAAACACACAAACACTGTCTGACATGATAAACGTAAATGTTCATACATAATCTTCCTGGGTTTCTCCGTCCGAGTCCTGAACCTCATTCTCTGCTGTCTGATGACCTTTCATGGCTGCCTGTCGTATCTGATCAACCAACTTGGTATGCTTTTTACACAGCTGAGCAAACAGGCTATAAATATAACATTAAAATGCTCAAAATCCCCGAAGCTAAGGGTTTCAAATCCGATTCTGCTGAAAGGCAAATGATCTTTGCAAAGAAATACCGATATAGTCATTTAATTATGTTTCTCAATAACTGAATGTAATTAAAGCGAGGTAAAACATGTCTTTCCTGACCTCTGTTGATTATAATTTTGCACTTGAGGGAGTTAACTCTTACATGCTTAATCTTTAAGCCTAATATCAGTAATCTGGTCAATAATATGCTTCTATGGTTAGTCAAAATATGTCCCCAATGAATATTTCCTAATTTTTCCATAAATTTAAAGCATATTTGCACTTAAACTGAAGGCCAAGAGGACGTTTTTTTCACCCATGCATTGTATCTAAACTTCTCAAGCTTATATTTAAATGTTTTTATGTTACATAATGTATAAAGCCCGCCCGCTTAGCTCAGTAGGTAAGAGCGTTGGTCTACGGATCGCAGGGTCGTGAGTTCGATCCTCGGGCGGGGCGTATGTTCTCCGTGACTATTTGATAAACGACATTGTGTCTGAAATCATTAGTCCTCCACCTCTGATTCATGTGGGGAAGTTGGCAGTTACTTGCGGAGAACAGGTTTGTACTGGTACAGAATCCAGGAACACTGGTTAGGTTAACTGCCCGCCATTACATGACTGAAATACTGTTGAAAAACGGCGTTAAACCCAGTTCAAACAAAACAAACAACATAATGTATAAGGGTGTTTATTTTGCAGACCAGCTTCTGAAATGTGGCAACATTCAAACGTTCTTTTGAACTTCAGTCAGGTCTATGACTTAGTGAAATTCTGTAAAGTATGCCAATATCATCCTGCATAGAATGAAATTAAAACCAATTTCTTCACGTGGTATATAGCTTCTAAAATTCAATTAGATTAGTGAAGGGAGTTAACTCTTACCTGACTAATCTCTGTGACACATATTGATGTAGATTTGTGAACTGTGAAGACATATTTGCTAATGCTGCCAGACAGTTGGTGTGTAAATATTTGTCCTGAAAGTGATCAAAATAATTTTTGAAGAACTTACATCTCAAAGTAATCATCCATTGCAATAACTCAATTCCTTCAACAAGGTTAACGGTTTAGCAAAATATCAGAAGGTATACAGAATTTTGGACAAACATAAATTCGGATAAGTGAATACACAGTGCCAAGAAACTGAGAGACGTTATATATGCGGTTCTAGTCCGTTTATTAAACCAGACAGATGTTTAGAATCAGACAGAATCAGCTTTAAATAATTTTGAGATAAATTACATTTCATACAGCTCTAAGTTAGTATGTTCTAAGGTATTTGCAAGTTTACAAAAATTGATTTGCATTCCTTTTTTTATTGCCATGTTGCAATAACTATCAGGAATACTCCTGATAATATTTCTCAGTTTAAAAACATGTAGTTTTGTCTTTTAAAATGATAAGAAAAGGAGTAATGATAATTGCTATTTAAGAGACCAAAATTTATAACAATGTGCGTATGGCTAAAATTATGAAACCTCTAATAATTTAATCATACCATCCACTGTAGTATAGAAGCACATAGTAAATAAACAAAAATGTTCGGGCTACCAGATTAAAATGGGCTACCAATAAATTTGCAGATTTCTGAAACCCTGATTAACCATTTAGAGAGAATCAAATAAGAGCTGTCAGTGGACAGCGCGCTCGACTATTCTCAGTGCTTGATAGTATAATATAAGCAATGAGTAAAACTTTAACATTACAATAAGCATATTCTAAGTCGAAAAGGGGCCATAATTCAGTCAAAATGCTTGATAGGGTTGCCTCCTCCTTTTTACAGACTGGGTTCATGATAGTAAACAAGTATGCAAAATATGAAAGCAACATCTCAATGGACTTTGAAAATATTTGGGGTGGTACGCAAACTTTAACATTTATTCTAAGTCGAAAAGGGGCCACAAATCAGTCAAAATGCTTGATAGAGTTGCCTCCTCCTTTTTACAGACTGGGGTCATGATGGTAAACAAGTATGCAAAATATGAAAGCAATATCTCAATGGACTTTGAAAATATTTGGGGTGGTACGCAAACTTTAACATTTATTCTAAGTCGAAAAGGGGCCATAATTCAGTCAAAATGCTTGACAGAATTGCCTCCTCCATTTTACAGACTGGGGTCATGATGGTAAACAAGTACGCAAAATATGAAAGCAATATCTCAATGGACTTTGAAATATTTGAGGTGGTATGCAAACTTTAACATTTGTGTGACACTCACGCTAACACTCATGCCGACGCCAGGGCGGGTAGGATAGCTCCTCTATTCTTCGAATAATCGAGCTAAAAATGGAATAGTCACTGAATTTCAAAAAATCTTTGTGTTTTGAGTCACACCGACACAATTTAGGTCATATGGCAAATTTCCAGCTTTTGACTGTGAAAGAAGACCCCCAGGTGCTCCTATGGGCATTGTTACATAACAGGCAGGTACCTGGGTAGAACCACTGACCTTCAGTGAACCATCTGGATGACTTGCTCAGACGAAGCGTTCTACACCCTAAGCAAGGTTTGAACCCACATTGGTAAGGAGCAAATGATTCGAGGTCAGCTGCCTTACTCACTTGGCTATGGAGGCCCTTGCAAAGAATGATTGGGAACATCTCTTACACTGAAGGTGAGGACATCTAAACTGATAAGTAGAAGGACTTGTAGGATTATCATAATGGTGAAAATAACAGTGGAGAGCATGATTAAAGTAAATATGACAGGATGGATGATTTTGATGCTGTTGATTATGATGATGATAATGATGATGATGATGTTGTTGTTGATGTTGTCATTGTTGTTGTTGCTGCTGCTGCTGCTGCTGCTGCTGCTGCTGCTGCTGATGATGATGATGATGATCAACAAAATAATGAAGAAGATAATTACGTAAATGATAATCAAGAATAAAGAGAGAAAAAATAATATCAATTGTAAGACAAATCCGATAATGATGCTGCTGTTGCTGATGATGACAATGATGATGTGTAACTTACCCTCATCCTGGTGATATTATACTGTATAGTTCTGATCACAACTAAGATAAGTAGACCACCCAGTGATATCTCTGACATAGATCTCTCCTTGAACCATGGTACATTCTTTAGTGCCTATAAACAGACACACATAAACATGTTACTAAATATGATTGTAATGATATTTGGCAATTTCTGTACCATTACATATTCTCCATACGTCCTTTTGGCATTCTCTTGCTGGTTGTTCGTTAAAGAATGCTGTAATATCATGAGGATACCGAAACAAATGAAAATTGCTAATGTCATTATGCAAATCGTGGGCTGAGCGCGAAACTATTGTAACTGTATATGAATAAAGAACAAGATACAATAGTTTCGCACTCAGCCCTCGAAATGTCCATGGACTTGAGCCAAAAGAAAAATAGTGTTATTTACTAGTTACATGCGACCATACTGTAAAGAATGGCAAACAAGAGGACCATGATGGTCCTGAATCGCTCACCTCTTCCCACATGACCCAGCTTTGAGTATGACATTGTTTTTTCTATTATTTGACATAGTGACCTAGTTTTTGAGCTCATGTGACCCAGTTTTGAACTTGACCTAGATATTATCAAGATAAAAATTCTGACCAATTTTCATGAAGATCCATTGAAAAATTTGGTCTCTAGAGAGGTCACAAGGTTTTTCTATTATCTGACCTATTGACCTAGTTTTCGAAGGTACGTGACCCAGTTTTGAACCTGACCTAGATATCATCAAGGTGAACATTCTCACTAATTTTCATGAAGATCTCATGAAAAATATGGCCTCTAGAGAGGTCACCAGGTTTTTCTATTTTTATACCTACTGGCCTAGTTTTTGAAGGCACGTGACCCAGTTTCGAACTTGACCTAGATATCATCAAGGTGAACATTCTGACCAATTTTCATGAAGATCTTGTGAAATATATGGCCTCTAGAGAGGTCACAAGGTTTTTCTATTTTTAGACCTACTGACCTAGTTTTTGAAGGCACGTGACCCAGTTTCGAAAGTGACCTAGATATCATCAAGGTGAACATTCAGATCAATTTTCATGACGATCCATTGAAAAATATGGCCTCTAGAGAGGTCAAAAGATTTTAATAATTTTAGACCTACTGACCTAGTTTTTGACCGCAGTTGACCCAGTTTCAAACTTGACCTAGATATCATCAAGATGAACATTCAGACCAATTTTCATACAGATCCCATGAAAAGTATGGCCTCTAGAGAGGTCACAAGGTTTTTTTATCATTTGACCTACTGACCTAGTTTTTTAAGGCACGTGACCCAGTTTCAAAATTGACCTAGATATCATCAAGGATAACATTCTGACCAATTTTTATGGAGATCCATTCAAAAGTATGGCCTCTAGAGAGGTCACAAGGTTTTTCTATTTTTAGACCTACTGACCTAGTTTTTGACCGCACATGACCCCGTTTCGAACTTGACCTAGATATCATCAAGATGAACATTCAGACCAACTTTCATACAGATCCCAGGAAAAATATGGCCTGTAGAGAGGTCACAAGGTTTTTCTATTATCTGACCTACTGACCTAGTTTTTGATGGCACGTGACCCACTTTTGAACTTGACCTAGATATCATCAAGGTGAACATTCTGACCAATTTTCATGAAGATCTCATGAAATATATGGCCTCTAGAGAGGTCACAAGGTTTTTCTATTTTTAGACCTACTGACCTAGTTTTTGATGGCACGTGACCCAGTTTCGAACTTGACCTAGATATCATCAAGGTGAACATTCTGACCAATTTTCATGAAGATCTTGTGACATATATGGCCTCTAGAGAGGTCACAAGGTTTTTCTATTTTTAGACCTACTGACCTAGTTTTTGAAGGCACGTGACCCAGTTTCGAACTTGACCTAGATATCATCATGATGAACATTCTGACCAACTTTCATAAAGATCCCATGAAAAATGTGTCCTCTAGAGTGGTCACAAGCAAAAGTTTACGGACGCACGCACGCACGCACGGACACCGCGCGATCACAAAAGCTCACCTTGTCACTTTGTGACAGGTGAGCTAAAAAACCTCAAGACTGTTTTCCAGCTTTTGATCAGAAACATGCGGAAAACAATATACCCCTTTTCCTTGGAAGAAGGGCCAAAACATTTCATTTAGAATGGGATCAAGTCAAGAATCAGCTGACTTAAGAGAAAACTTACCACTTCATGTATGGCCTTATTGAACACATCATCCTCAGATAACACCAGCAGTATAATCAGAGCCATGTATATATTGTGGGAATTCTTGTCCTGGGCGTGGTAAAGTATCTTCAGTAAAGGCATCACCTGAAATGATAAAAGTTTTATTTGATTAACCTTTAGCCTGCTGGCGGCAAGTGCTTTTGCCTTTGCAAACAGTGCAGACCAAGATCAGTCTGCCAATTCTAAAAATTAAGCAAGCTACAGGTTAAAAGATAAAAAAAATTACATGAAGTACTTAATCATTTCTCTTAGCCCACACATTTACCACTACCAGCAACCTGTAATTTGGTGGTTGCAACATATGCTGCTTTTTATTACAACAGAAACAAGAGGACAATGATGGTCCTGAATCACTCACCTCTTCCCACATGACCCAGTTTTGAGTATGACGTCGTTTTTTCTATTATTTGACATAGTGACCTAGTTTTTGAGCTCATGTGACCCAGTTTTGAACTTGACCTAGATATTATCAAGATAAAAATTCTGACCAATTTTCATGAAGATCCGTTGAAAAATATGGTCTCTAGAGAGGTCAAAACATTTTAATAATTTTAGACCTACTGACCTAGTTTTTGACCGCAGTTGACCCAAATTCAAATTTGACCTAGATATCATCAAGATGAACATTCAGACCAACTTTCATACAGATCCCATGAGAAGTATGGCCTCTAGAGAGGCCACAAGGTTTTTTTATTATTTGACCTACTGACCTAGTTTTTTACGGCACGTGACCCAGTTTCAAACTTGACCTAGATATCATCAAGATGAACATTCTGACCAATTTTTATGGAGATCCATTCACAAGTATGGTCTCTAGAGAAGTCACAAGGTTTTTCTATTTTTAGACCTAATGACCTAGTTTTTGACCGCACATGACTCTGTTTCGAACTTGACCTAGATATCATCAAGATAAACATTCAGTCCAATTTTCATACAGATCCCATGAAAAATATGGCCTTTAGAGAGGTCACAAGGTTTTTCTATTATTTGACCTACTGACCTAGTTTTTGATGGCACGTGACCCACTTTCAAACTTGACCTAGATATCATCAAGATGAACATTCAGACCAATTTTCATACAGATCCCATGAAAAAAAATATGGCCTCTAGAGAGGTCACAATGTTTTCCTATTATTTGACCTACTGACCTAGTTTTTGACCGCACAGGACCCACTTTTGAACTTGACCTAGATATCATCAAGGTAAACATTCAGACCAACTTTCATACAGATCCCATGAAAAATATGGCCTCTAGAGAGGTCACAAGGTTTTTCTATTATTTGACCTACTGACCTAGTTTTGATGGCACGTGACCCACTTTCAAACTTGACCTAGATATCATCAAGATGAACATTCAGACCAATTTTCATACAGATCCCATGAAAAAAAATATGGCCTCTAGAGAGGTCACAATGTTTTCCTATTATTTGACCTACTGACCTAGTTTTTGACCGCACAGGACCCACTTTTGAACTTGACCTAGATATCATCAAGGTAAACATTCAGACCAACTTTCATACAGATCCCATGAAAAATATGGCCTCTAGAGAGGTCACAAGGTTTTTCTATTATTTGACCTACTGACCTAGTTTTTGAAGGCACGTGACCCAGTTTCGAACTTGACCTAGATATTATCAAGGTGAACATTCTGACCAATTTTCATGAAGATCTTGTGAAATATATGGCCTCTAGAGAGGTCACAAGGTTTTTCTATTTTTAGACCTACTGACCTAGTTTTTGATGGCACATGACCCAGTTTCAAACTTGACCTAGATATCATCAAGGTGAACATTCTGACCAAGTTTCATGAAGATCTTGTGAAATATATGGCCTCTAGAGAGGTCACAAGGTTTTTCTATTTTTAGACCTACTGACCTAGTTTTTGATGGCACATGACCCAGTTTTGAACTTGACCTAGATATCATCAAGATGAACATTCTGACTAACTTTCATAAAGATCCCATGAAAAATGTGACCTCTAGAGTGGTCACAAGCAAAAGTTTACGGACGGTCGCACGGATGGACGACGGACACTGCGCGATCACAAAAGCTCACCTTGTCACTTTGTGACAGTTGAGCTAAAAAACCAAAAGCCAGATCCAGGATTTGAACCACTGGTCTCCAAATGCATTTAAGGTACATGACCAATGCCTTAGACCACTACGCCACAGTGGAATTTTTAAAAGAAACTATTGACGTTATGCTGATCTTGAACTTGAACCCACTAACTACATATGCAATTCCAACCTTTGTTTTTCTGTATGCTACATACTATCCAAGTTTTATTTCAATATAGATCTACCTATAAAACTAAAGTTTCTGAACAGAAATGAAAAACTAGAAGCTGCTTATCATCTACTAGTATCCACCTTCTCATCACTAATCTAATTTGAAAAGCCTAGTTAAAACCTGTAAAAGTCGAACAGCTTAAAATGTTAGACAAATACTGGTTTGAGTCGTAAATTTGGCCAGGTCGTAAATATTCAGCCACCCACTTTAAAGCTTTTTTTAAACCAGATGCTTGAGAATGCATCTCTGTCATCACAAGCACTTGCATTAGCAACAAAGTTGGGAAAAAAACAACAAGTTGAGGTGGGTAGAAAAAAAGTTTTCCTTCCCTAAAGTTGTGTACTCTAAATTGCAAATACTTGTCTCGCGGGTCGTGTGACGTCATCGCATGCGCTCGTTTATGCTGTGGCCCGGCAAGTGTTAATTCAAACCTAAACTTTACAACATGAAAAGAACATGCGCTAACTAGCATAAAACAAGTTAAAACCAAGTAAATTGATATAATGTCCCCCCAACGTCATTGAATTTCCATGTCTACGTTGTTTTTTCACGTCGACATCATTTCCTTTTGAATTATCCGTTTTGTGACAGTATTATGTTTATGCTTTGCCACGTTACGCGCATGTATAAAAAGGTGTTATAAAAGCACGTGAGCGCGCCTAATCTCTCTTTTAATACACGTTTACTCTCCTGTTAAAACACCCCCGAAAACTGACAAGAACTGTAGTTTTATGCTAGATTGTGTAATAAACAGTGACGTAAAAATTAAACTATGTTATGCTGGTGTGAGATGGATGACAGGCGCTTTTTAAATCTGTGTTGGCAGATATTTCCCATGCGGTATGCTATTGAAAATTGATTGCAGTTTGTTGAAAAAGAAATGATATTGGCTGTAGCATCAATTTATTTTCAAGAAAATCTTGAAACATAACCAACTTTATGTTTAAAAAGTGGCCGAATATTTACAACCTCTAGAAGTTAAAATGTGGAGGCTAAACCTGTCCGTTTAAGCGCGGTTTTATTGTTTACCATACTGTAAACGGCCGTTAATGATAACAATGAATTTTGTTTGAATTAAAGCACATATGGCAGAAATTTTGTACAAATCAATTGTATAAAAAACGAAATATTTATGAAAAACCGCAAAAAGTGGCCGAACTTACGACTCGAACCAGTATTGTTTGTTTTAAGTTTAGCTATATTTTTCAACAGTATTTTAGTTATGCGATGGAGGGCCGTTAACCAAACCAGTGTTCTATATTCAGTACCAGTATTAAGTCCTGTTTTCCGAAAGTAGCTGCCAACTTCCCTACATGAATCAGAGGTGGAGGACTTCGGACACATTGTGTTCTGTCAAATCGTCATTGAGGATATATTCCTGTTCCCAAGACTAACATCCCTATTACATGTAGATCTGAACTCGCCCAACTAAGATAAGCAGGCAGGCTGTAGAAATATTGTGATACTGTCTATCTAGTTTCTATGAAAATAACTTGGATGAGATAATCAAGGTAGAAAAATTTTGGTTTACATAATGCATTTCTGAGAAATCGTTTATATTCCTAGGGGATTAATTTTCGTGGATTTCGTGGTTGAGTAAATCCATGAAATTTAATCCCAATGAAAAAGTAAAATTCCTATTCATTTTATGTTCAAAATTTAAATTCCATGAATTCATATCCCCACGAAATTGCCGTTTTGACCAAAACCACTAAATTTCATGCCCACGAAATTAAATGATTTCACAGTAATTTTCTGCAGTGTTTGGACAGTCTGTTGTCATGAGTTCGTTTCCTGGATGCCATTTTTGATATACACGCAACGATAAGACACAAGGTGGTCCGCACTCGAATGATTTATAAGCGTCAAGTGATTCTGTGTTATTAGTTGTACAAAGAGTGCCTAGTGAGACTGATAATGTATGATTTGTACCCAAATCTTTTCGTCAAATTTAAAGAAAATGTTCCATAATAACGTAGTGAATCATTTTTGCAAAAGTCGGCGTTATTATATTTTTAACCCTAATTACCCCATGTTACTTCAAATTCACAACACGCCCAGCTGTTTTGAACTGATAATAATGTCATACTTCTCATCAGTTGTTTTAATTGACTGAAACAACATGAAATATTGTATTCAGTGTCAGTGTTCTATCTAAAAAAGTTAATTTTGCTGTCATTCATTTTCTACAAACAGTTTTTACTAGAACAAAATATATTGTCTGAAGGTTTTGGGGCAATTTAGGATAAATGACCAGCAAAATTTTGGCCATTTTAATAATTTAGACCAACTGTCCTGAGAGAAATGAATTACTGTTTGAACATGTTTATCATGAAAAGGGTGACAAGTTTCAACGGTATACTTATAAGGAAAAGTGACAACATCCCCTGGTGGCCGTATTTTTTATCGAATCAGAGGACTTTGAAAATCTTAGTACAGGGTTACCCAAGGAATATTTTGTGTTCATTTATTTCAAAATCAGACAAATAATTTCTGAGAGGATTTTTGACCTTTTCCATTTGGATGCCATGGCAACCAAAATTCTGCATGGAACGGAATTCTTTGAACAACTTTAGTAGAAGACCTTCAAAGGAAAATTCAGGCTAAGTTTCATTAACTTCCACTAAATGGTTTCAGATGATAGGGCAATAATATTATTGAAGAAAAGTGCAAATGGAGGACGGACAGAAATGGAAAGTGTGTGATCACATTAGCTCACCCAAAGCATTTTATTTTCATTAGGTGAGCTACAAACAAAAGAATTTTGGTTGTACATGTATATTCTGCATTATTACATATTTGACTGTTCTCCAAAATTATAATGTCCATATCCTTATCAAGTTCAAGTCATCAGTATTCTTTCCAAATTCTTTTGTTTGAACAGAAATAGATCAATTAAACTGATAATTTGTTTAAATAAATGTACCGTACTTTGTGAACCGACTAAAGCATAATTATTGAAAATTATTTAAACTTAAAGAAGCCTGTATATTGATCATAAGTAATTGTAGAACTGCAAAGTATCACATGACCCGCCGCATTAACTGGATCTATTTAGTGTTATAATCATAAGACAAATATGATGCATAGAAAAACTGAAACAGAAAATACAGCATGCAGGTGAAAACCTTTTGATCTTAATATTTTACAACATAATGACTTGTAATCAATTTTTCATAAATTTATACTATTGTTTCAAGATAACTATATAATTTTATTTTTATTTTTCAATAGATAGTGAAATGTCAACAAAATATCTGTTTGTAAAACTGATTATCTTAGACCTACTTCTTTCATCTTCATTAAATATTCTATTGAAACTGCAATTCTTGAAGAAACAATAAAAATTCAAACATGAAAAATAAGTTTCAATTCTATATGCCTTTTAGTATATAAGATTCTTTCACTGGTTGTAGGTGCAGATGGGAATTTCCAGTCTCGAGAGTAACTGTTTAGGCGGTAACGAGGCTCCTGCCGATTACCGCATAAACAGTTACCCGAGAGCCGGATATTCCCATCTGCACCTACAGCCAGTGACAGAATCTTTTTCTTGCATACCATATTCAACAAATAAAAGTAAAAAATAAATTCAAACAAATGATTTTCTTATAGCACTTTTTTCTCATAGTAGCGTATTAACAAAGTGCTGGGAACTTTACATCCGTAAACAGGAAGTACGTCATGACATTACAAAGACAAAAAAAACGTAATAGTTCCGGTTTTATCATCTGCAGTGAAATGTTATGTTATTTCCGTAAAATGACGTTTTTGAATCACGAAATATGTTATACCGTAGATACCCATGTATAATGCACACCCGTGTATAATGCGCACCCCCGATTTTGGCCCAAAATCCTGGGAAAAAAACATTTTTGGTCAATTTTGTGGTGGGTGGAAAATGAAAGTAGAGTTTAAATCGACATCGGTAATAAATTTTATCGGCATCGGTCTCGCGTACTATCAATTTTTGTTTTCTCGAAAATAAAACCAGTAAAATATTGTTTTATTTGTTGTTTTACCTTTTTAATTAACTATTTTGAATAAATAAACAGCAGCTGATTCAATATTTCGGAATGGTACCTTTCAAAATGACATGAGCTTCTCAATTCAAACCAATAACAAAAGGTGTGGTAGTCACGATCAAATAGCCAGTAATTACAGGCAATTAACGTGTTTGATCTCGGTTAAAGATAATTCTCGACCTTTATTTAGCATCATAATTTTTGTGATTTATTAACATTTCTTTCATAAAACTACTTTTATTTCATATGAAATTAATTTTGTTTGAAAGAAAAATAAACCATTCAATCTTTTACGGAACGTAACGGCAATCTTAGATTTTAGCGGTGACAGTAAGCGCAGGGAGTAGTTTCCCTTTACCAAAATAGCGAACATCGGTAACAAACTTGTTTTGAAGTTGGAAAATTGTCTATACTTGTGTATTATGTGCACCCACGATTTGGGGGTGGTCCCGGGGGTCAAAAAACTACGCATTATACATGGATATCTACGGTAAGGAACAAAGAGGAACTATAAAGGTATTTGATTTTTATCCTGTTTGATGTAAAACATTATTATTACATCACACATCTTCTGTACATATGTAGTTCTTTATATGTCACTTACAGCTAGAGAGTCATCTTACACCCCGGGGTGTAAGATGGAGTTTTCCAGCACCGGTGAAATCACCAGAAATCCCAGTCTGGTATGCAAGAAATAGCTGTAGTACTTGCATGCAAAACTTCAACCTGGATTTTCTAAGTCCAGAAGGGGGAATAATTTGGCCAAAATGCAAGTCAGAGCTATGGGATTTAATGCAATCAACAAGTTTTATAACACTGAAGACACATGTGAAGTTTCAATTCAATATCTGTATTAGTTTTGGCGATAATAATTTGCATGTCAAACTTTAATCAGGATTTTCTAAGTCCAAAAGGGGGCATAATTTGCTCAAAATACATGTCAGAGTTATGGGACTTGACCCAGTGAGATTGGTGATTAACCTAGAAAAAGAAAAAAATAACTTTCAAAGCTAGTCTTCGAACAGTGAAGCTAAAAAGTTTTTTGGTTTTTTTTTCTATAAATACATTCTCTTGTGATTCCAAAAGTTCTTTTGCTATAAAATACAGTCATTCTCTAGTTTGTCCAAAAGGTTTTTTTGCTACAAAATATATTCGCTAGTCTGCCCAAGGGATTTTTAGGAGATGGGATGTGCAGGGGTGTTTTTCAAGTTGTAGAATTGATCTAAGGGGGTTCTTTTAATTGTCTCCAGTATCCATAAAGACTAATATTCAAAGTCCCTTAATGAAAGGGCTAATGACAGTGTGCAGCTCTTCTACCTGATACTAGATTACACGAAATTGTGTAAGTTGCAAAAGGGGCATTATTTTGCTAAATTGTAAGCCGGAGTTATCAAACTTGCCATTTGTGTTATGTTACTTGTCATGTGAGTTAACCTCATGTGTGAAGTTAGAGAGCATTTGGCCAGGTAGTTTTTGAGAAACCTGCTTATATACAAAATTTTAAGCAAAATTTCTGAATTTCTAAGATAACAAGAACTGTCTGATCACTTCATGCTCGACTACTTGAACCCTCCAATGTCCCAACTAATACCAACTGACATACAAGAGCTTTAGCAAAATTTTCTGAGAAGAAAATGGGGCATAATTTTGCTAAAATGTAAGCCAGAGTTATAAACCTTGCCATGTTAGTACATCTCATAGAGCAAAAGACGCATGGAGAATATGAAATCATTTGGTCAAGTACTTCCTGGGCCACATGCTTACATGCAAAACTGTGTTAAAAAGGGGCAACATTTTCACAAGATAAAAGCTAGAGTTATGTAACTTGCCGCATCATGTGGCCCACATGATATATTATATGATGCAACAGGCATATTTGAAGTTTGAAAGCATTTGGCCTCTTAGTTTCTGAGAAACCTGCTTACAGGCAAAACTTAACCTAAAATGGTAAGTTAAAAAAGGGGCATATCTTTGACGAAATATAAGCTAGAGTTATGAAACTTGTTCATGGAGGTCATCTCATGATGTCAAAGAGATGTATGATGTTTGTAAGCCTTTACCTGGTAGCTTTTAAGAAACCTACTTACATGCAAAACTTTAACGTTTGACATTGAGGCAGACGCTCACACTGATGAAAGGTGATTACAAAAGCTCTACTATTTGAAATCAAAGGACTGAAAGTACTGGAGGATCGATTGTCTTTGAGTGACACAGATTGTACATATTTATTTATTTATTTATTTGGGTTTTATGGCGCACCAACACAGTACAAGTTATATGGCGCCAAACAGGACTACAAGTTTTGGTTTCACATCTCATTTACATCGAAATAAAAACATGAGGTATGGAATCAAAATTTGCATACCTGCTGGAATCACAGAGTTACAGCAAAACCAAGTGTTAAGATTTTGACAATTAGCATTAATAATTTATCAATTAATATTAGCTACCTGACATTGACGGAACCAGCTACCTAGCCACTGCCTTCTCTGCATGTAAAAATATGACTCTTTAATACATAATCCTCATCAATTAATTCTCAAATCATATGATTTATTAGCCTCTGATAAGTTATCCGTAAGCTATACTCTGTGTACATATGAATTAAAATACTGCAATTAAGTTAAGAAAGAGCCCTTTGCAATATTTTGCATGACCGATAAAACCATAATCCACCATCAGTATTGGCCAGTAATTGCATTCATGAATACTTTTGACCATTTAACTGAATCTGACGCTTTTAAGCATTTAGAAACAAAGTTATTGTTTGATTTACTAGTACGTAATATATTTTTCAAAAAATAAAACAACATTTCTATACAAATTTCCAAAATGTCAAGGTCTGTAAAGCCAGCGGAACATATAGTCCCAGAAATAATTTCTGTTCAGTTTTTAAAACGTTTCAGTACTTTATAGAAGTTATCTAAACCAGTCCATATCTAACCATCTTTGGACCAATATCTCTTTTATATAGGATGGATATCGTAAAATGATCTTATAGTTTTGCTCACTGGTTTTCAGTCGAACCGGTTTTCATGTCTAGGTCCCATATCGATCAGGTATCAAACTGTCTATCTACATCTTTTACGCAGTTCACTGTTACTGTCAACAAAAATCATCAACATTGAAATAGGCGAAACAGTTTACATCTATTAAATCTAATTAAGTTGCATTTCTTACAACATCTGGCCAATACCTGACTTTGTTGTTTTTGATGTGTAACATGTATAAATGGTTAAGTACTGACTGAGGGAATTTTAAACATATCTTACACACATAACACTATGCCTAATCCTTATCCTTAAGAAAACATAGTGTGGGTCATATTTTTGTATCGGGCAGATAAAGCGCCGCCAATATTCTGACTGCTATCAATCTGATATAGGCATGCAAACTGAGTGACACATCTATGAATTAGGCGCAGAGAATACTCAATAGCAAAAGTGTAACATGATGTTCAAAGTGAAATACTGTGTAATGTAAGTTCCTAGTGCCGTCATTTCATTACTGTATCAACATTTTGATGGAATACATGTACGTTTGTATTTAAACACTACTGACAGAATGAATGATTAAGAAAAACCAAAACAAAATATCTATAAAATCGAACAAATATTTCTCATTCACAAATATTTACAACTCAAAATGTTCCTGTGTCTCGCTATGCTATGCTACTCTCCTCGTAAATGAATTAGCCAGAATCCAAAATAGTCGTAAATATATTTGCCAATAAATCTATTTATATCTTCTGCGTTTGTCCAGTGACCTAGTTTTCACGCATTAATATGTTACTGCAGTCAGAACGAAAAAAACAGAAATGCATACTATACTGACTGAAAAATACACTTAAATTGACCTTCGACAGCTGAAAATACCATCATGGCAAAATAATTATATTTTGATGGTTATATAAATGTATGGCACAGACCTATTTGTTTGTAACTATGGCACTACATGAGCTAAAAAGGGCATGATTTTGCCAAAATAAAAACTTAAGTTATGTAAGTTTCCCAGTAAGGTCATCTCATGATGCCAAAGACGTGTGAGGTTTTAAGGCATTTGGCAAGTGGTGAGATACTTTGCTTTCAGATTGCTTGGATAAATGTAACCCCTTAAGAAAAGTTTCTCCACCAATTCAACAAGAGGGCCATGATGGCCCTATATCGCTCACCTGAGCACCACTGCCCTAAATGATAAGATCAAGTTTTGACATAGATCACATTGGCATTCACATTAAATATCATCAGGATAAATATTTACTTGCAACTGTCCCTTTTGACCTATGGGTCCATACTTGTCAGGGCCAATTTCCATATCAAGTTTGAGGATCCTAGGCTCAAATGCTGCATTTTTGTACTAGCATGACTATTTCTTACCCTGGAAGACTTGAATAACATTTAAAAACAATCATTTACATAAAATAAAGGGAGGTAATTTGTCATAAATTCAGTAAAAAGTTATCTATCCTGATTGTCTAAGTCCAACTAATGACAATAATGAAATTTTATGCCAGTCAACAATGTGCCATCGTATTTCTTTTCAGGTAAGCGGAGAATGCAGATTCTCCACGCCCGTCTCCGTACAAACTGTAGCTCACTTGCTGATGACCTCTTTTCAAAAAATATGATTCCATCGCCTCTGTGCACTTGCGGAGAGCAGGAAACAACAACACATTTCCTTTTTCACTGCAGAAAATATTATACAATCAGAGCACCACTAATTAACTCCGTTAGCGTACAATGTACTGCCTCTCTAAATACTTTGCTGTTTGGAAATACATCTTTATCGGACTACTCTAATGAAAATATATTCCATGCTGTCCACACATACACAGAGAAATCAAAACGTTCTGACTGAAGTTTTGCAACTCTCAGTTATCTCACAGACTTCAACCTCTAATATCGCTCCTCTAACAACCTCACTTACTTCTAGATGTTCTAATCTTTTCCTTAGACTGTTTCGTGTCAATACTTACGCTTCATTTTTTTTATAACAATCATAGTAATCAACTGACATATTCAACTTTGGTCAAGATTTATAATTATAATCAATTTTAACCGCCATAACCTTGTACCGATACTTATTATGTAGTGGAGAGAATTACTATAAGCTCTAGCAGCTTTCAATTCAATCCACTTGTCTTGATATTTGTATTGTATGGATGTTATATGTATGTATGTTATATGTAATGTATATCTTGATAAATAAATATGTTTAAACCAACCTATGATTGGATCTGACAGATTCATCATGGAATCCAAGATTTATTGTTGTTGAAGATATCTAGCAAGTTTGTATCAAATCAAACCATAAATCAAGTCTCTATATGGCTGCAAAAGCCAAAATAGCAAATTCTGGACATTTAAGGGGCCATAACTCTGGAACCCATGATGGGATATGGCCAGTTGTCGAAAAGAACTGAAATATTATGCCAATACAAGTTGTGTGCAGGTTTGCTTAAAGCTGATTACAAAATGTTGTCTCAATTGTGTTCACAAGCAAAAATAGCAAATTTTGGGCCTTTAAGGGGCCATTTCTCTGAAACCCATGATGGGATCTGGCCAGTTTTCAAAAGGAACTGAGATATTATGCCAATACAAGTTGTGTGCAAGTTTTATTAAAGTTGATTGCAAAATGTGGTCTCTATTGTGTTCACAAGCCAAAAATTGCAAATTTTGGCCCTTTAAGGGGCCATAACTCTGGAACCCATAATGGGATCTGGCACGTTTTCAAAAGGAACTGAGATATTATGCCAATACAAGTTGTGTGCAAGTTTTATTGAAGTTGACTGCAAAATGTGGTCTCTATTGTGTTCACAAGCCAAAAATTGCAAATTTTGGCCCTTTAAGGGGCCATAACTCTGGAACCCATGATGGGATCTGGCCAGTTTTCAAAAGGAACCGAGATATTACACCCATACACGTTGAGTTCAAGTTTGATTAAAATCAAATACAAAATGTGGTCTCTGTCATGTTCACAAGGAAATTGTGGACGGATGGACGACAGACGAAAGGCGATCATAAAAATACACACATTCTTTTGGGCTACATCCCATTTAGACAATCAAGCTTGATATATTACCTCTTTGTTGTGTTTAAATGAATATATTACCTCTTTGTTGTGTTTAAATGAATTAAAACATGTTTTTGCAATACATTAATTCTTAAGACTGCTGATCTAATTTCAGATTACAATATGGAGGATGATGAGTTTAACTTCCACAGACTTGCAAAGAGTGAGAAAAAAGTTGCACAACCGGCCCTTCAGGACTTGTTTGAAACCCTTTGGAATGCAAAATACCCTGAATCTCTATGGGCAAAAAATGCAGAAAGTGTAGAACTGTTCGAAGAAAAAGACGATGAGCACTTTCAAAAAAGCTTGCAAGGATTGTCTAACAGGGAAAAAGGAAGGAAAACTGACAAGAGAAATCGACTCCAAAACACTTTCAAAGATGATAAATGGAAAAACTATGAATGGGACACAGGCAAATATGTCTATGCTTTGGTAGACTGTAAACTCTTCACATTAGATCAAACTGATGAGACGGGCATGCAAGTTAGTGAGCACATTGTGAAGATAAAAGACATTCGTAATGAAATTGCTCATTCCACAACAGACGCTTGTGACACTAACTATTTTGAAAAGACTTTAAAGTCACTGGAGGAACACATAAAAGCACTAGAAATAGTAAAACTGAATGCAACCCCTCACCGTGAGGAGTTACAGAGAATAAAGTCAGAGGAAAAACCTGTTTCAGCCAAGGAGCATTATCAGTTGAAAGTAGACTCAGAAATACTTAAAAACTCACAAAAAATATATGAAGAGCGGGAAAAACATTTTAAAGAAATCAATAAAGAGAGGGAAAAACATGCAGGGGAACTCAAAAAAGAGAGACAAAAACATTGTGGAGAAATTAAGGAAAAGAGCCAAAAACATAAAGAAGAAATTAAGGAAGAAAAAGAAAAACATGTGGAAGAAATGAAAGAAATGAGCAAAAAACACACAGAAGAAATTAATAAGACATTGGAAGATAAAAATAGATTACAGGAACAAGTAAATGAAATGTCTGCAGAACTTAACAGACTAAAGGCAGAAAATAGCAGACTACGTGCAAAAGATAATAACCCTAAAACAAAAAACCACTCCCCAAAAAAAGATTCATGGCTTGATGACATTAGACGTTTAATAGACAGGTTATTAATATTGTTGAAAACACATGGTCTTCCAACAAAATGAGCAATGTTATATAACTGGAACAGAAAGAAAACAACAGCTGTACATAAGCAGTGCTAGCCCTGGCCATTATAAATTAATAGCCACTTTTTTTTCAGGGAAAAAATTAATAGACAAACCTGGCACGCACGGAATAACGCGCGCTTTCGCATTTCAATAAAAAAAACATAAAACGGGGTATTTATAACTACTTAATCTTTTTTTTATTCATGAAACACTTAAACACACTTTATTTTTCAATTATTATTATTCATGTTTATCATAGGCTTTGAATAATCATACATTTATGCATATCTTCAGTTGTTTGTCAAGAATGATCATTACTTTTTGTGACGAAAGTTGGAAGAAATTTTGAGTCAAAAGCAACAGTTATTACCCGAGTAACATACACTAAATCATTATAAATAATTAAAATAGAGCTGACATAAAACTTTTTGACTCGTACAAGCGAGCTCTTTCTGCTTTGACTGTTGACTTCAATTTTTGTTGGCAGACGAAGTTGTAACAACGAATTTGTCCAAACTTCGTGATAATTGTTTACGTTTCCAGTTTCTATATGCCGAGTTACCATATGCAAAAATCCACAAGCCGCGACAGGGAACCAATCAGAATGCAGAAAAAGAGATTTAAAGCTTAATTTAGACGCAGTATGGTTTCCCAAAATTGCAGAAATCGAGAGGCCCTCGACGGGTGAAACATCCGTATCGTACGTCAAATTTGTTTATAAACTCCACAAACTTGAAGCGATGTTCAGCGTTTCTAAATTATTCTTTCTTTTTTCATTTCAAACCAGAAAATTTGTGCTTGTCCGTGGACAAATGGAATGCAAAAACGCACTTGTCCGCCGTCAAAAACTCTCAAGTCGGACATTGGAATTCCACACCTGAAGGAATTATGTTTTAAGGACAAGGAAAGCCTGAAAATAATATGAAAGCCATCCTCAAGCGTTTCATAATGCTGAAAGAATTATCAAAATTGGACCATTATTGAAATAGATATGGCAGTTTGAAATTTAAGAAAATTGTTGGTTATGGGAGCAGCCATTTTGTGTGTTTATGACGTCATTTACACACTGCTGAATTCTTTATTTAGCAAATAACTTTTTTAAATAGATTAATCTTATATGTTTCTTGTGTGTAATATGTAAAACATGGTAATTTCTTTCATTATAGCTAGAAAAAAATAGAGAAATTATTTTTACAGAAATAAGTAAACACAGTTTAAATATGTGTCACGAAATTTAATTAATCCGCCATATTGATTTTTGTTTCCATGGAAACAAAATGGCCGCCATTTATTATCAAATATTTAAATGCTCATAACTTTCTCATTTTTAAGTCGATTTTGAAAGTTCTTTCACTTCGTTAAATAATTAAAGACATTCTAGCAGATGGAATTAACATCAAAACAACATTGCCTTTCCCTTTAATTAATTTGTTTGTTTGGTAATTAATGGCGATTAAATGATCAAGGATAAAGTGATGATAAGTGCTGCTTTAAACTTCTATACGATCAATAGTGCACACCTGTGGATCAAATAGTGAAGTATACCACGTACGCGTGTTGGCGATAAACAAATCAATTAAGCATGTCAAGGTCACCGTTTAGAGGGAATAATTACACCTCTGGGCAAATACACTTCCTGCTACCGATTTCGCACGTTTTTGTCAATAAAACTACCTATGTTCCAGCAGTTTAAGGACAATTTTTTGCAATATTTTTTTTGTAACATTTTTATAAATTAATCGCCATTTTCTATCACCAAAATTTTTTAATCGCCATTTGGCGATAATGTCGATTGGCAGCACGAGCACTGCATAAGAAAGCACACTTGACTACTCAACAATTTGTTAGTCAAACAGAGGCCATAACTTTCTTTTCTTATAGTCAGGCAAAACGATCATAACTGTGTTAATTCATCACAATTTTTTATCGCAAATTAAAACTTTATTACGGCAATAGCAACAGCTTGCATGGAAAACTTTAACCAAATTTTCCAGTGTAAGTTTCAAACAACTGGACCTAGGTTTGAAAAGTTAACGATATGTTTATTATCGGAGTCACTTGATTTAGGGAAATTTATTAACACTGTACCATGTATTGTTTATACAATCCTCTGCAGAGCCTGGAAAACTACTCTGCTGACCTTTCATGTCATTCACAAGGTCACTTCTTAACATTAAGAAGACAATGTGTCTTACCTTCACCAAACAATCCTACACATTACATGTATCCAAATATTTTTAAGGAATGATAGTATAGTGGTTAAGGTGTCAGCTGCTCAACCCAGGGGTCTTGGGTTCAAGCCCCATTGCAGTCACGCCCATGACTTCTCATATGTCACCAGTACTGGCTTTTCCATGAAGCCGACTCAAGAGTGGTTCAAATAAGCTTTAAGCTTTCATCACTGTCGAGCTAAAATAAATAAGTATAAACTAAATATTTTTGTTTCAAGTTTTTCTTACCAGCTGATCAATATTTGTCCGTGACAGTATAAAAGCCTTCATGTTTGGGTTTCTGTGAATAAGAAGATAGAGTAACAATGTTGTTTGATCGTCTCTCAATGTGGTACACAATGTTTTATAAAGTTCTGTAAAATCCATTTTAAATGTCAGCTGTGCTACTGGCGTAGGCCCTGAAGACTGGTCTGAAATAAAGGCAAGACATGAAATTTGTTATCAGAAAATCTTTATTAATATTCATCTACACTACCGACTGTAAGTGTTCTGTATATTAATTCATGTATTTAGTTTTAATTATTGCAACTTTTTGTACTGTTTTGAAATTGGGACAGTTCTGAAATTCTTTAACCTTTAGCCTGCTAAATATCTAAAATGGACTGGTCCATCATTCATTTTGGGCAATACCATTTATCATTCGAAGTGGTGTTCACTGAAAATTTACTGACTGAATAGCAAACAGTGCAGACCATGGTCTGCACTAGTCACAAAGGCAGAATGACCTGCTGACAGCAGGCTAAAGGTTAAATACTTTGAAAAAATAGGCATTGTTCAGCATGAAATAACAGGATGGATGTTATAGTATTGTTTGTATGTTTTGCAAAACTGTATAGAAAGTGTCATATTGATTTGCATAATTATAGTTTGAACAAATATATCTCAATTTGCATATCATGTTCCGTTTTATGAAAAGTCAACTGGATTTGCATATTCTATTTACTTTAAATGATGCTAATTTGCATATTGTTAAGTCATTTCATTTCAAGGGCAAGAAATATTGTGATGTAAATAAAGAAAATAGATATTTCTGTATGGATTTTGATTTTAAGTATAAATTAATAAGGAATAATATTTATTTTTTGGAATTTAATTTTTTGCAAGGAAGCAATATGGAAATCCATAAAAAAATAGTTCCCTCATAAATATTGTAATTTCATAGTATGTTCTGTAAAATATCGTATTGGCATCATCCTTTGTACTTAGAATTTTGTTTAAATTCTGACTATTTTCTTTTGAAATATTTTGATTAGACTGTCATGTATTTAAAATATTGGTTTTGCTTTGCAAGTGTGTGCTTATTTGCATATTTCTTGTGCTGATCATATGTTGGCATGTGCTGAAAATGCCACATAGATTTGCATATATTTTTTCCCTGTTATATCATGTTTTGTATTGAACATATCATTCTGTTTTGGACGTTTTGTATTTATAGGTTATTAGGTTTGTATCTGGAAATATGCACAAGTTCTGCATCGGAAATACTGCACGACTTTAGGAGCGCAATATCCTTCCGCTGAAGAACGAGTGTATATTTCCCGATGCTAAGATAATAACCTTTTTATTACATACATATCTACACGTATAAGTGTAATGTAAATATTATGAATTTGTTAACTGGCCTGAATAAGACTGACAATACTGAATTAAACAAAAGAATTAATGCAACAACACACATTAAATTATTCACACATCCGATATGAAGTTCAGGCGTCAGTATCTGGAAAAATATTGACATTTCCGCTACCATTATAACTTAATGGGAAATGGAAACGAGAATGTAATAAGCAATAGTCCTAGACAGATTTTGATAATTAAGCTTTGTTCTGAAAATATAATGTTGATTTGCATACATTTTTACTGAGAGCATTGTGTTGATTTGCATAATGCTTGTAAAAGAAAATATCATGCTGACCATATCTAAGAAACAAATTGCAGTTTAAAAGTACATGCTTGGGTCTGAAATATATGGCTAACCTAATGGAAACATATTGTCAGATTTAAGATGCATGTAAATCATAGTTTTGAAATATATAGATTTTGCATAATTGCTGCAACTAGAAATGTGTCCATGGGACACAGATGCCCCCACTACATGACATTAAAATGACAATTTTTTCCCAGGTCAGGGACCAAAAACTCTAGGTCAAATACTTTTGGAGCTACGCACAACACAACATTAAAATGACCCATTTTTAACTAAGTCAGTGGATATAACTCCTACATGACTGAATGAATCCGGACGCGAAACCCCAGGTGCACAACTGCATATGCTGACCAACATTCCTGTAAACTTTGATGATTCTAGGTCAAATACTTTTGGAGCTTTGCGCGACACAACATTAAAATAACCAATTTCTTACTAAGTCAGGGGCCATAACTCTTACATTACTGGATGAATCCGGACGCGAAACCCCAGGTGCACAACTGCACATGCTGACCAACATTCCTGTAAACTTTGGTGACTCTAGGTCAAATACTTTTGGAGCTATGCGCGACACAACATTAAAATGACCAATTTTTTACTAAGTCAGGTGCCATAACTCCTACATGACTGGATGAATCCGGACCCGAAACCCCAGGTGCACAACTACACATGCTGACCAACATTCCTGTAAAGTTTTGTGACTCTATGTCATATACTTTTGGAGCTAGGCGCGACACAACATTAAAACGACCAATTTTTACAAAGTCAGGGGCCATAACTTCTACATGACTGAATGAATCCGGACGCGAAACCCCAGGTGCACAACTACACATGCTGACCAACATTCCTGTAAAGTTTTGTGACTCTAGGTCATATACTTTTGGAGCTAGGCGCGACACAACATTAAAATGACCAATTTTTACAAAGTCAGGGGCCATAACTTCTACATGACTGAATGAATCCGGACACGAAACCCCAGGTGCACAACTACACATGCTGACCAACATTCCTGTAAAGTTTTGTGACTCTACGTCAAATACTTTCAGAGCTACGCACGACACAACATTTTCGGAAGGACGGACGGACGGAAGGACGGACGGACAAGAGCAAATCTGTATGCCCCCCCCCCAAAGTGGGGGCATAACAAATGGTGCAAAAGATGTTATAAAGATTGTTCTGGTGAATAAATTATAGATGTAAGGGGTAATAGATAAAAGTTGATTGGAAATGGGTGAGTTATGCCATATATTTGGGGAAGAACTGGGGACAGGGGAACAAACAAAACAACTCACTTTCACTCTTTGGGTCTATGTAATCAGAAATTTAGTACAGTAACTTTTGAATATTACATTTTATAATGCTAACTTAGGTAACCATTGCCAAAATTACTTATAAAGATTCAAGTTAACCAGTATGAAATAACAACTTCTAAAATCACTATCATTTCTTTGCTTTGTCTGTTTTTATTGAGTTTCATGTCTCAATGACACAATTACAGGTCATATGGCAACTTTCCAGCTTTGATGGTGGAGGAAGACCCCAAGTGCCCCTATGGTCATTATTTCATCACAGACAGGCATTTGGGCAGAACCACCAACCTTACAATAAGCCAGCTGGATGGCTTCCTCACATGAAGAATTCAACGCCCCCAGTATTAAGGCTCCTACCTACATTGGTGAGGGGCAAGTGATTCGAAGTCAGCAACCTTTACCACTCAGCCGCAGATTCCCCTACTATCACATCCTCACACATTTCTATTATATCTGATATTGTACATAGTTTAAATTTGTCACCTCAGCACAAAATCTGGATAAATGCATTGAAATGAACAAGAATTCATGAAGATTTGGGGCTGCAAGACAATATTATTTCATTTTTATGTTAGTTTTTGTGAACATGATTTTCACATAAATTTTGAAATATTTTTATCAAATGCTTATTATTATGTACAGGAATTTAGTACAGGTATGCACATTTTGAAATCTTTGCCTCTCCTATGTCAAATATTGATCTTGTGTGAGTTTGTAAGAATTTTGTTTAATAAAGTCTAGAGATAATCATAACTAATGAACATTTTGAAATCTTTGCCTCTCCTATGTCAAATTATGTTTGATTAATTATGTCTAGTGGACATTATAACTAACCTTGTGAGTTTGTAAACTGGAACAAAGCCTGTCTGTAGGATTATTCAAAGCTCTGTCACTCGTACAGTGATTGGCTAACACCAGCAGAAATAGCAGGCTCTGATTGGCTAATAAAGTCTCGTGAAATTCTTCTTCTGGTTTTTTCTCATTTGATGATGATCCCATACCAAGGGTGACCACTGACCATAAACTGGCTGAAATATACAAGGAGTTTCATCTGATTTAATGTAAAATCAAAAGTAGTTGCAAAGGGTTAATTTCATCGTATTCCATTCCAAAATTATTCTTGCAAAAACTCAAACTTTAAAGCCGCATGCCTCCAGATCGTTCGACAACAACAAAAATTTTTTTTTAGATATCTTGAAATAAATGCTATATTTTTTAAGAAGGCTTTAAAACTTAATTACTGTCAAACTTTATGTTACGGAAACACATGAGAATTTGCTGTTTTTACTACTTTTTACGATGAAAATCGAAAAGCGTTTGTCACGCTTTTACTCCAGGTAAATTGTCTCGATTATAAATATCTATATTTGAAGTAATTATTCAATACTTCAGCTATAGCGCTATTGGTTACGATGATGGGAAAATGTCTTTACTGCCGCGGCGGTCCGGGGTTCGATTCCCGGCGCATTTTTTCTTCTTCTTGATTTGGAACTTTTAAAATACTTTAGAAACAAAAATTCATATTCTAATGTTCATAATATGACCAAACTTCAATTTGATAGAAATATTATTTTTTAGCCAAATCTGGAGGCATGCTGCTTTAATAACTTTTAAAGAGAAAAAACTTTGGCAAAAAATATAGTAATCCTCTTTATCAGACTGCTTTAAAATTTTGGTCATTTTCTGAAACAGTATGTCAATACTTATTTTCTTTGGCTCAATTAAGAAAGCTTAGGTTTATTTGAATCACTCTGGTCTGTAGTCTACAGCCAAAGAAAATAATACTTATGTCTTGTAAAAGAATCTGACATGATAATGTGACATTATGCAAACAGGTACATCTTCTATGATATGTAAAGTACCTGGCTTTATATCATATATACTGACTTAAGAAACAGTTCCTGTTAAAGGGTTCACTGGAGAAAATGCATTTTAACACTATACAGTCAAATTTTGTTCGCTTAAACTTGAAGGGATCAGCAAAATTTGTCCGAGTTACTGGTAGTTCCAGCCATTGAACAATATACAGTTGAACCTGCCTGAGCGATCACCTCTATTAAGCAGCCACTTGTCATAAACCGCCAGTCAGCTAACTTCTAAAATGGACTTTCTGTTCTAATTTCAACCTCTCTTAAGCAGCCACCTGCTTTAAACAGCCAGATAATGCTGCTCCCTTGGCTGGCTGCTTAACACAGGTTTGACTGTACATTATATAAGGACAGAACCTGATGATAAGTTTAAGCGAAGGGTGGTATTCGAATCATCCTAGTTCATGCAAACAAAAGTTTGACTGTATAGAGTTTATCATATTTTTTGTATCTGCACTTACAAGCCAATGATGCCGTCATGCTGGCCAATGCCCCAACACCATCTGCTGTATTTTTGTACAATTCTGCTGGACATTTCTCCTGGTTCAAATAATTCCTCAACAAAGCTTTCACCATTAAACATGCATGGATTGAACTGAATAGGAAAACCAGAAGAAAATTTAATTCTAATTCATGAATACTCTGAAATCTTTAATAGCATTAAATTCACACTTTATATTTGCATATTCATGTTCCCCTGTAATACTGTGAAATCATTAATATTCGTAGTGGGCTAATTAGTGTGGATTTCATGGTTGAGTTAATCCTTGAAATTAAATCCCAAATGACAAAGTAAAATTCCCATTCCCTTTTACTTCCAAAGTTGAAAACAACAAATTAATATCCCCATGAAATAGTTATGGACAGAACCACAAAATGTTGTGCTCACAAAATTATATGAGTTCAGAGTAGCTGTTTTGGTGCACACCACAAAATTTCATGCAGACAATGAAGATTGAGGGAAAAAACCCAGGTGCCCCTCTGGCATTATTTCAGGCACAGTGGGTGCCTTGATAGAACCAGTGATCTTCCACAAGCCAACTAAAGTAAGCCACCTTAACTATTCAGCCAAGATACTGCTATTGGGTTTTATCTTTTTTATTTTTTAACATCACACCAACAGTTTTAGTTCACATGGCGACTTTCCAGCTTTTGGTGGTACAGGAAGACCACAAGTGCCCTTCCAGGCATTATTTCAGGAATGGGTGTGCACATGGGTAGAACCACCAACCTTCTGTAAGTCATGTGGTTGGCTTCCTCAAATGAAAGAATTCTATAGACCAAGCGAGGTTTCCAACCCATTGCAGTCAGGTTATCTGTCTGGATATGTTAATATTGTGGGGTATAATCTTATTGTGTAAAGGCATGTCCCTTTAAAGTAAATGTTTAAACTAAATAAATTACACTACTTTAAAACCATTATCTCATACTATCTTTTGAACAGATATTGTTACCTACCATTTTCCCTCCATCATGTACTTATACAGAGTGAATTTACTGGCCGGCAGCGGTTGGTACATCTGTACTGACAGTAAGGTCAGAAGTGTGTTCAATGCTTCCAGGTGCAATGCATACGTGAATGTCCTGAAACAGTAAAACATATTCAAGTTTAAACTGATTCGTTTTCCATTGAGTGTAGAGAAAATTAATTTGTACGTGAATGTCCTGAAATAGGATTACATATTTACGTTTAAACTAATTCATTTTACATTGAATGTACAGAAAATTTAATATGTTAAATACTCTTTTTGACTGCTTTCTACACTTTTGATCTCTTTTTGCCCCCAAAGTAATGGGATTGTGGAAACTATGATCAAACATAGCTCTCACCAAGATTTTAATTTAACCCTTTCATTTTGTACAATTTGGTTTCTATGAGTCTATGTAAAATTGAAAATAAACATTTCCATTAATGAACCTTTTTAACGCGAGGACACACACGAAACCGCCGTCACAAACGCCTTCATGCATCCAATATCATATGGAATCTGAACATCAACACAGAAGAGGAAAAATATGACAATATGATGTTTGAGGTTTCACTGTCACTTAACGACGTTTAAAATTGAGTAGGTAATAAAAGATTTTTTTCAACTTACAATACTGGGACATCGACTAGAAGTTCTACCAAGGCATTCATCAGCTCTTCACCCACTGAACATGTCAGCTCTGTGTCTGCAAATCCTGAGTGTAAAATGAGCCATGCCATGAGAAAACAAACATAGTGGGTTTGCTACCAGAATTGATCCAGACCAGCCTGCGCATTCGCGCAGTCTGGTCAGGATCCATGCTGTTCGCTAATGGTTTCTCTAATAATAATAGTCTTTGAAAGCGAACAGCATGGATCCTGACCAGACTGCGTGGATGCGCAGGCTGGTCTGGATCCATACTGGTCGCAAAGCCACGATGTTGGTTTTCCCATTGTGCGGCTCAAATGTTTTAATTTCAAATTTTGTTTTGTTTGCCCTTACAGAGGCAAGCATCTGCAGCGAACATAATGTGTACTTGCTGCGTACATGTCGCGAACACAGTAGTACGCCAAAGAAGTACGTTTTACATACACCGCATGCTACGTACATGCTGCGTACTATTTCACAGAGTACACAGCATGTACGCAGGAGACAGTAGTACACAACATGTATGCGGCACAGTGATTGAAATTTTCAGAAGTACACTTCATATACACAGCAAGAAAACAGATTTTTCTAGCAACTCTGATTATAGATTAGACCCATCATGTGACCTCTTTGGAGCATGCCCAGTAATTAAACTTCCTGTCTATTTGAAAATTGGACCTAAAATGACAACAGTCTCTTATAGAGTAAAATATCCTAAAATAAAGGACTAACATACAGTATCAAAGTTTTGTAAGTTGAATTTGGTTTTTGTATTTTAACTGAAGTTAAAATATTCATGTAGTATAATTATTTACTTCATACTTAGCTGTGTTTGACTTTTGTATTTGAATTATAATTGTTCTTTTCAAACCTTAGCAACTTGATCAAGACAACTTACATACCAGTATATATAAAGGAAATATTATGTACTATAATTTAGGTTATGATTTTAAATGTAACAAACTTGCCACAGCAAAACTTATTCTATATTAATTAGTAATTCAACTTCTCTTTCAATTATAGTAATCAATAAACATTTTTTTCTTTTACATTTTGATTTGGCTTAAAAACTTAAGTTCGTTACTTTACTTAAAATACATTGCATTCCATTGCCTAAATGTCTTTGCACAAAGTTATACTGACTGAATGTGTAAAGAATATATCGATGCAAAAATACAAGAAAAGAATACATAATTTGCACCTTGTTTACAGCATGTACACCGGAGAGCCTATTTGCATGTGAAAAGTGTATGTGCCACGTACATGCTGTGTACTATTTCTCCGGTGTACTTCCCGCGTACTAAATTTCTCCGGTGTACTTCCTGCGTACTATATATTCGCAGCATGTACGCGGCAAGTAGTACGCAGCAGAGCTCATCTGCATGTCAAAAGTGTACTACAAACGTACTACTGGTGTATATGCGGTGTATATCCTGCGTACTATTTCAAGTCCAAGAATTTAGTACACATCATGTACGCGACAAGTACGCCACATATATGCAGCAAGAGTACACGGCAGGCCCTTTTCTTTGGTAAGGGTGGGTATAGCACCATTTTTAAACAGTATTTCAATAATGTAAAACAGGACAGTTTTAGTGATCCTAACTGGATTCCATACCAGTCCAGTACCTATCTGTTCTCTGCAATAACTGCCAACTTCTCCACATGAATCAGAGGTGGAGGACAAAATTTTGATTTCAGACACAATGTCTTCTACCAAATCTTTACTAAGATCATATGTCTTGCCAGGGGATCAAACTTACTCAAGTTATCAAATAATTTATTCTTATTCTCTGACTTTTAATGAAATTACAAATTCTACAAACAGTATTTGGAAGTAATCATTTCCAAATGAGCACACAGCCATTTTAAAATGGCAATAAAAACTGCAAATTTTAGATTTTCTCGTGCAACACTGTTTTTTAATTTTAAATAGGAAAAAAATGAAATATAATTATATACGTAAGTCTAAAACCTAGTTCATTTAAAGAATCAAAAATTCAAATCTGGTTGACAGTAAAAACATAGTTACTTACTTATTTAAATATATGAAGTATAAACATGTGGGCAAGCTTTCCAAACTAATACTTTTTTAATTTTCAAAGTAGTAAAAAATTTGGTATACCATCTTTTTTTGGCGGTACAGCATCAAACTGCTGTATAAGTAGATCCTCACTGAGATGCTCTACCAGATATTTACACACACTTCTAATGATGAACAGCGCATTGTATGTCTGCCATGTGAAAATATTACTGGAAAAAATGAAAGAAAATCATACTTAATCATGTCTGCAAAGAAATTTGATCTAAAATCAATTCAACATGACTGCTTCAGCATATTTACCAATGGTACCATCACATATGAAGGTATACAAGTGCTGTATTTCTGACAATAAACTTTAAAAGATTTTTCAGTCATCTAAACGATGATGTCTACTTGACGCAGTGAGCCAAGTACATGTGTACCTAAACTTATAGTGCTGCCTCCATGGAATATCAAGCTCAGGCTGCAGACATAATTATGAATTATGATATGATACCCCACCCAGTCACATTAAACTGACACCAGGCTGACCAGTCTTAGAATTTTTTCTCTTAATGCTGACCCAAGCAAGGAATCTTCTATTTTTCATGCCTTTGGTATGATGTGACCAGGGTGCTAACCCACAACCTCCTGCTATTGAAGCCGGTGCTCTACTACTACGGTACAAAGGTTCACCGTTGTATGGTAAATGAAATGCTATTAATGAGGGTCTACAAAATGCATTTGAAATAAAAGACAGTTTTCCCACTGGCATTTAAAGTTGGGGGTGAAAACAGTTTTGCTTGCACTTTTGCACCCCCTCACTAAGAGATATATAACAGTTGTCTCCAAAACTGGGGGTGAAACGTACCATTCTGGGGATGAAAAACCCCCATTTGGGGGTGTCTGGGAACTCGGTGAAAGTACTATGACCCAGCTTACTTTTGAATTAAAATGCATTTTAACAATCAATGTTACAATCAGACTTACTCCTTGGTTTCTGTAGAAGCTTCAAGTTCTGTACATCTAATGAGGAATGTCCTGATCAGAGAACCAAAGTTTCCTGTCTTACAGTTGTTGATGGCCAGATTTTTACACGTCAAAGCAGTTGATTCTTCTAACAATTTGCAATCAGAGCTAAAAGCAACTAGAGCTATCACTGAAGGTGATGAATGTATCCCCCGCATGCACTGACACAGTACATTGCAATTTGACGCACACAAGACTGCATAATTATGTAGACTGTAAGTATAAAAACTTAGTCTGTATATAGTATAGTAACAAAAAACAAAGTCCCATAACTCTGCAGAATATTTATCTAAAACTAAAAAGAACATAACATGCACCATGCACAAGTAGGGTTGGTACTGATCACTTGTGTGAAGTTTCATTAAATTGTGTGCAAGGGTTCAGGAGATTAGGTGCGCACAAGATTGCATATGCAGACTGTATGTATATAGTATATTAACAAAAAACAAAGTCCCATTACTGTGCAGATTTTTTTTTCTGAAAGAACCTAACATGCACAATGCACAACTAGGGTTACTATACTGATTACTTGTGTTAAGTTTCATTAAATTGTGTGCATGGGTTCAGGAGATTATGCGCGCACAAGATTGCATATGCAGACTGTATGTATATAGTATAGTTACAAAAATCAAAGTCCCATAACACTGCAAATTTTTTTTCTGAAAGAACCTAACGTGCACCATGCACAACTACTGTTGTTACTGATCACTTGTGTTAAGTTTCATTAAATTGTGACAAGGGGATGAGGAGAGTTGGTGCGCACAAGATTGTGTCTATGTATATAGTATAGTAACAAAAAACAAAGTCCCATAACTCTGCAAATTTTTTTCTGAAAGAACCTAACATGCACCATGCACAACTACTGTTTTTACTGAACACTTGTGTGAAGTTTCATTAAACTGTGTCAAGGGGATGAGGAGAGTTAGTGTGCACAAGATTGTGTCTATGCAGCATGCCCAGTCACGCAGAATCCTGCGTTTTTCACGCAGAAAACACAATGTGCACGCAAATTTTTCGATGGCCGTGCGTGCAGGAACGCATATTTGTTGTGGCCGGCAAATAAACGAATTTGGCTCAAAAATTGGTGGTCGCTAACCTAAAACCCGGGAAACGCTTGCTTTTGAACAGAAAACCAATAAGCTTCCAGCGATCTATATTACTCCAAATACATGGCACAAGACCACAGTTATTTGCCCTTGGTTGACCAATAACAATACGGAAGTGGTTACGCGGAAAATAGTTCCTCTGTTTGATGGTGAATATTGGTGAATTTTTGAGTGAAAGACCTGCAATAAATGGCATGATTTAATAGAGGAGATATGAAATAGTAGGTACATGTACAATTTGACAGAATAAAAATGTCAGAATATGCATAACATGACTTTTTGATAGGGCCTGTTTTGCCTGTTTGCGGCCATCTAGAGAGTATTCTTCATACGCATGTGATTTGGTTCAAAATGGTGGAAAAAAGAGCCGGTCAACCCAATGTTTACTGTGGCTGGAATTTTTTCTCTTGGATAGTTCTTTTGAGTTCAGGTATTTTTATAGGGGTTGGAATGCATGCAAAATTGCTATAGTGTCCAGTGCCTATATAGAACATATAGTAAAAATAACTGTGGTCTTAGGCCTACGTCACTAACAAAAAGGTTAGCTCTAAATGTAGTACTGATGTTAAATGGCAGACGAGCATGAAAAACTTCATTCTGGGTGGAAATATTAAATTGACCTCAGTGCCATATGAAAGGCCGGGTTTTCACTACAAAATAGGCATCATACAGCATTAGTTCCTGCAGGCGTACTGTTGATAATGTGCAGAACAGAATGGTCATCGAGTACTACTGTAAGCAAATGCCTAAGCCAGAGAAAAAGCTGCTGAAGCATTTAGGCCTTAGACATTCGTAATAGTTAAATACTGTTCTTTATGCCTTAGCAGCATATAGTAAACAGGCTAGGCCTATATAAATACAGTATGACTGAGTTTACTGAATAAATACTGTAGACATTATCTAATATCTGTTGCTTTTAGTTTTCATACCAGTACATCTTGTGAAGATTTTTGCTGATGATACCAAAATTTATTCTGGTGTTTCGGACATGAGACATTGTGAAAGTTTACAGTCAGATTTGGACAGTCTATGTAATTGGAGTTTGGAATGGAAACTTTCGTTTAATGCAAAGAAGTGCAAAGTTCTGCATATTGGAAATAGTAATGAGCATTACAGATATACAATGCCTGATACTGATGGAAATTATGTGTATGTAGATCCAGTACAATCTGAGAAAGATTTAGGTGTAACTTTTGATGAGGGCTTGAACTTTGAACAACATATTATCAACATTACTAATAAAGCACAAAGAACCCTTGGGATTATACATAGGTCATTTGAGTATATGGACAGGGACATGTTTCTCACATTATACAAATCTCTAGTTAGACCAGTTTTAGAATATGGATCCAGTGTGTGGTCACCATTTTTGAAAAAAGATATTAGAAAAATTGAGGACGTGCAACGCAGAGCAACCAGGTTGGTTTATGATATTTCACATTTGTCATATGAACAGAGGTTGAGGAATCTGGGTCTTGTAACATTAGAATACAGACGTGATCGAGCTGACGTTATACAGATATTTAAATCAGTTCATAAATTTGACGATATGAATTGGGACAGAATGTTCAATTTATCTGTGGGTGGTCTTCGAGGACATCACTTAAAATTCATGAAGAAAAAGTGCCGCCATAACATAAGGCTTAACTCATTTAGTCAAAGATCCATTTTTTACTGGAATGCTTTAAGTGCAAGAACTGTGAATGCTGAGTCAGTAAATGTGTTTAAATCGCTGCTGAACAATGATAATTGGAATCCAAAGAAATTTGTGCAAAGTTGTTATTGACTTTAGTATGACTATAAAGTGCGCACTCAGAGTTCATTAATACTTACGTAACAATTAGTTTTGAGATATACTCAGAAGATTCTTCACAAGAGGGGCCAGGAAAGCACAGCTAATATTACGGCCCGAAGATCAAGGTATCAAGGTATATGTTCATGTTTTGGGAAAATTCAGTGTACCCAGATTTTTTAAGCCTGTACCCACTTTTTCAAAAAGTAGTGGGTACAGGTACCCACTTTTTAAAAATCCTGTGGGTATGCTGTCTATGTATATGTCACGGGTCGTAATTTTTATAGACTGTTTTATTCTTAATAGTAACGTGCGCAATGCATTAAGTCTTTTCCATTAAATTGTGTCAAGGGGATGAGGAAGGTTGGTGCGCACAAGATTGTGTCTATGGACAGACAGACAGACAACCTGAAACCAGTATACACCCCCCCCCCCCCCCCGCCAAACCCTTACAGTCGGACAGTCAAGGTGGGGGGGGAAGGGGGTGTACAAAAAAATAATTTTCTAAATCATATGATTTATCGGCACAAGTATTAAGTTAAATACATAAAACAAAAATTTCTAATTGCCACAATTAATATTAGTTAGTTACCTTCTTTAGCTATTATCAGATTTTAAACAATGAAGCTACAGGTTAAAATCCTAGTAAAAATTGGATTTGAGAAACAAATGTTTTTAAAATACTGCACATGCACATTTCACATACTAGTCAGGGCCAATCTCCCTACCAAGTTTGAGGTTCCTAGGCTCAAATGCTGCATTTTTGTACTAGCAAACTATTCTAATACCCTAGAAGACATAAATAACATTTAAAACCAATCTCATTAGATTCTGCTGAGGTATATTCATTTACATAAAATAAAGGGGGGTAATTTGTCAAAAATTCAGTCAAAAGTTATCTACCCTGATTGTCAGACTTTATCTGATGGCAAGACTGAAATTTCCAATCAGTATCCTGGCATCATGTGTTCTCAACAGTCTAACAAAAACAGGCATATTTTAAAAATAATTAAGATAAACTCATCTTTCAAATCACCATTTCCTCAAAATTTTACTCCCTCCTAATCATTTTGCTTTAAAAAATACACAATTCTGTTTTTGTTGAGTTCACAGTAACACATTTTATCTGTGACCTACTTTCTAACTACTCCCTAGGGAGTTATATTAGTATGATTTCTTACATAATTATGGCTCTAGGACTCAAAAATAAGTCATTAAACTTAATCCACTCATGGACCCTTTTTGCTTTCTAAGTTCCTGGAAGCGCCTGTCATAAATTCCAGAGCTATATTTAGAAACTGATACTTTTACCATTTCTGTAACAATCATTGTTGTGAAACTGTATCACTGCAAAAAGTATATAACTTGGAAATAGCACAGGTCTGTTATATAAAAATAGAATTTGACATTATTTTTTGAATATTTCTAAATTAAAACAATAGGTATGTACAAATAATATGGTTGCCTTGCAACTTATGTGACAACTGAGATAATTAAAAAACACCAAATTGCTACATATATTTCATATCCTACACATATCAATATCAAAAGGCTATAGCCTGAACTTCTTTTAAAAGTTAACACTTTTCTTCTAAAATATTTCCTTTACAGACAGCCCTGATTTATATCTGAGAAAAACGTCATTTATCCGGAAAACGTAGAATAATGCCTGGATTCAGCCTACATAATATGGAAACGAAAACCAGTTTATGAATTAAGGGCAACCTGTGATTAAGTATATCAAAATGGCACTGTTTCTATCTTTCTAAAGTTGAAATATGATATTAAAACATCTTACACGTTAAATAATTCAAAATGATGTCTTAAAATTAGCTTGAAATAGGCGGCTCACTTTAATCATAGACACATATCTTAAAAATAAGCAAACGGACCTACACGTGTTTTCAGCATATTATAGGCCATATGTTTATTTACGACTGTGAGAAGTTTCATTAAAATCTACACTGTAGAAAAATTTCTATTCGCGAAAATGTTATGAAAGTTGCGTTTTTCCCATAGACTCCCATTATGAAAAAATGCGTGCCATGAAAAAACCAACATAGTGGCTTTGCGACCATCATGGATCCCCTTAAGGAAATATTAAAGTTTGCCGGGAACACTTGCTGCGATCATGCCGCGAATATCCGGCGAACATGCCGCGAACACTTTTGATACATTTGGTATAATTGTTCACTGGATGTTCGTTTGGTGTTCACTTTTCACATGCAAATTAGTTTTGCCGCGAACAAGCTGCCGCGAACTTCCCGCAAACAAGTAGCTGTGAACTTCCCGCGAACAAGTTGCTGCGATCATCCCGCGAACTAGTTGCTGCGAACATCCCACGAACTAGTTGCTGCGAACATCCCGCGAACTTGCTGAAAACCATCTCTACAGAAATTGTGTACAAAAAAAGCATGTACAGAAAAAGTGCAAAAACAAATAAATTCAAATTGTCAATGTCTGAACTTTTTCACATCATATTTGGAGCATTTTAAACAATGTTTTAATGATAAAATATGTTTGAATTTTGACTGTTACTAGTCATTTCAATAACAGTCTCAGAGTGCAGGTATTCATTTCACCTTAATGTTTTTCTTCACACTGCTTATAAGTTATATGTATCACTACAAATCTGTCATAGTTTTACATAATATTATTAATTATCAGACTTCTGAAGCTTAGAAATTGTCAAAATAAGCTAGTTTTATATTTCTTTTTAGATAATCTGATGCAGCTCTGCAAAGGTTAAGCATATATTAAACATAAATTTTCTGACTTACCACAAAAAAGTATATATTCCTATCAGCCTCTAAGAATCACTTATGAAAACTGTCTGTAATGCACACAGATTTCCTTCTAAACATGTCCAGAATATCTGGTTGTAATTAACTTATCAGACTCGTACTGTGACCTTACAGATAATGTTACAAATTAATTGATCTACTATTACCTGCTCTTATAAAAGTTTTTCAGTAACAGTTTACCAAAAGATTATAATCTTCTAAGTTAATTCTTCTTGCGAACATGCCGCGATCATTGGTCTTCCTGCGAATATCCCGCGAACTAGTATCAAACCAATTGCGGCATGATCGCGGTAGCAGCAAATATCCCGCGAATACTTCCTGTGAATAGGTATGTTCGCGGCATGTTCGCAGCATGTTTGCGGCATGATCACAGCTTTTTGACCATTTAGAATTAGGGTCCATGCTGTTCGCTAACAGTTTCTCCAGTTCCAATAGGCTTTAAAAGCGAACAGCATGGATCCTGACCAGACTGCGCAGATGCGCAGGCTGGTCTAGTTGGATCCTAGTCATAGCCTCTATGCCGTCTAAACAGCTGATCGCATGTATTGACATGCTGCCGTTTGACTCAGTCCAACTAATGACAATAATTAAATTTCAAATGAGTCCTATAAATACTTACTGAGATGAATCCATTTTGATTAAAATCTGGGGAGGTAATCATGTATTGGTATACTGAGTATGCATGTAGAAGATACAGAGTACAAGCCTTTTAAAGTTTAGAAAAATATTCATATAGATAAACGTTCAATCAAGAGTTATCTAACATGACTATTTCTTACCATGGAAGACATAAATAATGTTTCAATCCAATCTCATTAGAAGCTGCTAAGGTATATTCATTAACATAAAAACAAAGGAGGAGCGAGTCTAACTTGGGGGGGGGGGCAAACCTTTTAGACGGGGCCCGGGTGCTGGCAAGGGATCCCCCGTGCATTCATGACAAAGCCTTGTCAAGGGGCCAAATGGGCCGTAGGCCCCCCTCAAGCCCCTGTGTAACGTCTATAGGCATACGACTACGCGCTGACCTGTCTGTTAAGCGGTCAAATTATGTATTGTTATAATCGAGCGTGCCATTTTTTTACAGTATCGATTGAAGCACTGGATATACAATCAAATAGCGCTGCATTATCTAATTGCATGTGATATAAATTTGTGGAAATATTATTTCCCTTGAATAGACAATGAAAAATATAAATACATAACGTTTACATGGATAAATAGACTAAATACTTACATCAATTTTGCAGACGCTCAATCCAGAACTGTAGTGATGCGCTCATTATATTCTTTTTATAAAAATTAAAATATAATCGAACAATCCTGGGCGCGTACGAGGTGTGCCAGATTTAGTCTGTAATTTCGCATCTCACTTTTCACACAGCAAAATGAAACAAAACAGGGTTGATTATATTGTTTCTACGAAATTACCATCTTACCCTCTTTCAGCGAAATTATCGTTCTTGTCAATAGCAATTTCTTGTTGGCATTTTACAACCGTTTCGTTCATTTTCATTTCTTTGAGCTCATTAATAATTTATTACCCACATTCCCCAGCCACATACTTCCGCTAAGTTTCACCGGTTGTGTTGAACTTTCAGCTAATTTCAACAGCTGTTTGAGCGAAAATGGTTGAAATAGGATCAGGGCCGATTAAGGAGAGCATAGATAACACGGTGTTTATTATACCTGGATTAATTATAGGATTTCTTGTCAGTAAGTGTCGCCAAAATTTGAAACGAAATATTGCAACGTAGACACCCCCTGTCCCCGGACTTTCAGAATACAGTAACTGCCACTCTGTAATATTTTTATTCTAGACCAAAAATATTTCTCATTCACTATTTCAAGTCTGGGCTAAAATGAAATATTGATTCTTATGGGGACAGGTACCCACAGAAAAGTGAATTTTTCGTCGTTTTATAGTGTTATTTCTAGAGCTCAGAAAGGGCAGGGTGCTATCCGAAAGGGGCAGGGTGTTCGTTTAGACATGAAAGTTACCATAGCAGTAGTTGCATTTCTAGATGTCTATAGTTAATATGTATTCCATTTATCTTTTTGTACACTTAAAAGAAAGTTGATCTAAAGTCAACTCTTCCCCGATTTGGTCATTTTGTCCCCCTCAGCGATTTCAAATTGGTCTTTTCGGCCCCCCTTTTTAAAAAGTTTTTTTGAAAAAAAATCAAAGCATGAAAAATTAAGTTGTTTTTTCCTTTCAAATAAGTATATTTCATGCGAAAAATATACATAGGTTTTCGTTTGTTTTAAGAACTTTTTACTTTAAAAATGATCGCTTTAACAAGGAGGATTTTCTGGGGTTTTTTTTTCTCTTGTTTTTGTAAGTCTGCTATGTTGGAAAACATGATTGCTGTTTAAATGTCCGCATTTGATGCTGCGTATTTTCAAACTCCTGAATAAGTTTAAAATTTTTATTAAACTTTTTTATAACAAATAATTTCCTCACTCCAATCAACTATTAACACATTTAATTCTACTAGGGGCCAATTTTGACACATTTCATTCAGTCAATCAACAACTCATGCAATTAAATACCATTAACACCTTTTAATCAGCCCAATCAACTACTTTTAATGTGATTAATAACCTTTTAATAACACCTTTCGTATGCAGGTATATGCTCATTCTCCTTTTTTTAGAAACCACTGTCTCCCTACTTTTGAAGTATTTCTTTTTTTATTTTAATGACAAAAATGAATATAAAGCATGTTGGTTATTTTTAGTAAAACATATGTGACAGATGTTAGTTGTTTATTTATTCGTTATTGTATTTCTAATTAAAGCTTTCTTTTATTATGACCAGGGGTAAGGATTCATTGCTCTCTCTTTTCTTACTATGATTTTTAAAAAGTTAATAAGATTTTCTATTATATTATATTTTTAATACAAAGGGCATTGTATTTATTTTTAGCTCATCTGATTTTTTGAAAAAAAATGATGAGTTATTGTCATCACTTGAGCGGTTGTCGGCATCTGCGTCTGCGTCGGCGTTGCCTGGTTAAGTTTTATGTTTAGGTCAGCTTTTCTCCTAAACTATCAAAGCTATTGCTTTGAAACTTGGACTACTTGTTCACCATCATAAGCTGACCCTGTATAGCAAGAAACATAACTCCATCTTGCTTTTTGCAAGATTTATGGCCCCTTTTGTACTTAGCAAAATATCAGATTTCTTGGTTAAGTTTTATGTTTAGGTCAACTTTTCTCCTAAACTATCAAAGCTATTGCTTTGAAACTTGGAATACTTGTTCACCATCATAAGCAGACCCTGTACATCAAGAAACATAACTCCATCTTGCTTTTTGCAAGAATTATTGCCCCTTTTAGACTTAGAAAATCATTTTTCTTGGTTAAGTTTTATGTTTAGGTCAGCTTTTATCCTAAACTATCAAAGCTATTCCTTTAAAACTTGCAACACTTGTTCACCATCATAAGCTGACCCTGTACAGCAAGCAGCATAACTCCATCCTGCTTTTTGCAATAATTATTGCCCCTTTTGGACTTAGAAAAATCATTTTCTTGGTTGAATATTATGTTTAAATCAACTTTTCTCATAAACTATCAAAGCTATTGCTTTAAAACTTGCAACAGTTTTTCACCATCATAAGTGGACACTGTACATCAAGAAACATAACTCTATCCTGCTTTCTGCAAGAATGATGCCCTTTTTAGACTTAGAAAATCATGGGTAGGACAATATTTCTATTACACAAAAAAAATCAGATGAGCGTCAGCACCCGCAAGGTGGTGCTCTTGTTTATATATTTTATTTCAGTTAATTGTCTTATATTTTCAGTATATTTCTTTTATTATTTTATCAAACCTAATTATTTAAAGTTAACTATTTCCAATATAAGTTATATTATAACTCCTTCAAAACTCACGATGATTTTAAATACAAGTTTTCAAAGTCAAAAATATCATAAAAAAGCAAAAATGCCTAAAATATTAAGGGGGGCAAAATTACCAAAAGGGGGATAAATTGTCTAAAAGGGGGATGAGTTGACCAAAATGGGGATGAGTTGACCAAATTTCATCATGAGGGGGATGAAATGACCAAATTGGGGACGAGTTGACTAGGGGACGAGTTGACTTGATACCAAAAGAAATGTCACAGAATAAAGTGGTAAATCTTCCCAAAACCAGTAACATAGTTTACACAGGCTTTTTACTTACTTTATAATTTAGGTTAAACCATTCAAGCCTTTCTCTTAAAAATGTCACAAAGAATGTCAACTTATTCATATGAATATGATAGTGGACGGCCTTAACATAAGCTTTATAATCTTGAAACCAAGATCATGTTGTAAACAACATAGTAAAAGGCCTGTTTCAGGACAATTTGTAAACTAATAATTATCAAAAGTCATGTTGTATTGATCAGGTCTTTCATCAATATTTTATTAACAGAAAAAGAGCTACTACAGTCAGGTTAAACTTTACTAAAACGCATATCCAAAATATACTATCCGTATACTGGTACACTTTTGGAATGCTGTCTGAAAGTAGTTTTTACTCAGTTTAAATTACATGGCCCGCTAGGGTAAACCAGAGATAGTTCCTCAAATTTTGATGTTTCTCATCATAAGAAATACACCAACAGTCAGCTTTTTTGAAGGAAATATGGAAAAATTGCATACAACATCAGGAGTAATAAGACTCGTGAACGGACATTCTAAACTTACTTTTACTGTCAATATTCATTAAAATTGGTGCATTTTCTAGTTGAAATCACAGTAGAATCAAACTGCATTGATATATACTTGTTATTATACTAAACAATGGTCTAATTTAAATTTTGCACAAAGAAATCTAGGGCACTTTTCACATGCTCTGTAATCAGCTGGCCACTTGCGAACGCCTTTTTGACATTACAAAGGATCTATAATACTCTTTATCAATTAGTTTTAACACTTCATTGATTCTCATTACCTGTGTGCACTCGCCATGACGTAATTTGCTGATAAAAAAATCGTTGTGGCATGTCAACAGGGAAATTGGCGGGATTTAGCAGAAGATAAAGGCAAGAGGGCACATTTTAAGGGCAGCGTGGCGGCAGTAAAAAGGGGCAGGGTGGGGCGCCCCACTGCGTCGCTCTAGAAATAACACTATTTTAAGACAATGAGGGAAGTTTTTGGCCATATGTATATACTAATGTTTTATTGTCGGCAATTAGCGCCTGCTAAACATGTCAGCTGATCTGTAAAACGGTTTACATAAAATTTACAGACTATCTCTACCAAACACGATGCTTTCACACTAGTATCACACTTCAAACACTGCCAGCAGTTTTTACGAGGCTGTCAATCATCAAGAGCTAAACGGATTTGATTGATTATGGGGTGGAGCTAATCACGTCATTCGAGTGAAGTTACGTCACGGTGTATTGATTTTGTCGTCCTTTGAAAATATCGGAAGACCTTTGTACGCCGCTGACATTGTGTATTGGCGTACGGATCATAATTTCTGGCGTATTTTACGACGGGACGCCACTTAATGGAAGCCCTGCTAATGTTTTATTTAATTTCTTTCAATGTACTTCAAGGGTATAAGGCATACTTTGTGCTTTGATAGGCTAGGTTTGTCATCTCTAATATACTAAGAATGCTGCTTCTTGTATTTTACTTGACAGTTCCAGTCATTTATTATCAACTTATTGATCTAACATTTCTTCAGGGCCGGATCCAGAAATTTTTGTTTTGTTAGGGGATTCTGGGGGTCTTTCCTTGGAATTTTTTTTGAGATACAGGTATGAAATGGTATCCTCAGGTGCATTTATTGGTGGGTGTACTCCCCTCATACTAGGGGGTCATAGGGCTCTCCTGGAAATTTTTGAAATACAGGCATGAAATGATGGCCTCTGGTGCATTTTTACTCATCTGATTTTTTGAAAAAAAATGATGAGTTATTGTTATCACTTGAGCGGTTGTCAGCGTCGGCGTCTGCGTCGGCGTTGCCTGGTTAAGTTTTATGTTTAGGTCAGCTTTTCTCCTAAACTATCAAAGCTATTGCTTTGAAACTTGGAATACTTGTTCACCATCATAAGCTGACCCTGTATAGCAAGAAACATAACTCCATCTTGCTTTTTGCAAGATTTATGGCCCCTTTTGTACTTAGAAAATATCAGATTTCTTGGTTAAGTTTTATATTTAGGTCAACTTTTCTCCTGAACTATCAAAGCTATTGCTTTGAAACTTGGAATACTTGTTCACCATAATAAGCAGACCCTGTACATCAAGAAACATAACTCCATCTTGCTTTTTGCAAGATTTATTGCCCCTTTTGGACTTAGAAAATCAGTTGCCTGGTTAAGTTTTATGTTTAGGTCAGCTTTTATCCTAAACTATCAAAGCTATTGCTTTAAAACTTGCAACACTTGTTCACCATCATAAGTTGACCCTGTACAGCAAGAAACATAACTCTGTCCTGCTTTTTGCAATATCAGATTTCTTGGTTAAGTTTTATGTTTAGGTCAACTTTTTCTCTTAAACTATCAAAGCTATTGCTTTGAAACTTGCAACACTTGTTGACCATCATAAGCTGACCCTGTACAGCAAGCAACATAACTCCATCCTGCTTTTTGCAATAATTATTGCCCCTTTTGAACTTAGAAAATCATTTTCTTGGTTGAGTATTATGTTTAAGTCAACTTTTCTCATAAACTATCAAAGCTATTGCTTTAAAACTTGCAACAGTTTTTCACCATCATAAGTGGACACTGTACATCAAGAAGCATAACTCTGTCCTGCTTTTTGCAAGAATGATGGCCCTTTTTAGACTTAGAAAATCATGGGTAGGACAATATTTCTATTACACAAAAAAAATCAGATGAGCGTCAGCACCCGCAAGGCGGTGCTCTTGTTAGGTCTAAATTTTGACGTATTGCAGAGGCATGTTACTCTCCTCTTGATTGGATGGTCAGGGGGCTCTCCCCCTTGAAAATTTTGAAATACAGGTATGAAGTGGTGGCCTCTGGTTAGTAATGGTAACTATATTGCAGCAGTAACCTTCCATAGAGAAAGTATAATTTAACTTGAAAGAAAGTTCATATCTACTACTAGTTATGTCAAACAACCTTTTATCAGGGGAATTTTCTTCTGAGAAAAGGAAAAAAACATTATTTTTTTATGGGGAATGGGTCCAATATGCGTCCCCAAAAAACGGCCAAATTAGTGCCATAGGCTGAGACGCTTTCCTACGAAGGTGAAGGCCCAGGGTTCGATTCCTGGCTTCTCCCATTGCAGTGTGGCCTTGTGCAAGCTTCTTTATCACGATTGCCCTAGTCGACTCATGTAAAATGGGTAGCAGTAAATTGCTGGGGGTAAGGTATAATCGGTTTTAACTGTTCTTAAAATAGGGTCACTCAAAAGCTCTACAGAGCTTATGTTCATTGTTTCTCAAAGGGACAGTAAATAAAATTTACCTTTACCTTTTAACTTTACCTTTTTAAATCGAGCCAAGGGAAAAAAGAAGCAAAAACTTAGAATTTAAATCAAACAGTTGAGAATTAATATAGTCGAAATAATTTGACATTGGATTGTTTTATAACCTCAAAACTTCGAAGGACCAAAATAATGGAGGATAAATCACAGTGCAACCTCATGAAAGTTATTGGTTTTATCACTTGTGTCTTTAGCGTGTAGACATGGTAAATGTTAATTGTGTACTGTTTGGACATAGATTTAAATCACCAGAAATTTCATATTTTTATGCTGCCGGCATCTACTGATGTGGGAGGCATATAGTGATTGTCCTGTCCGTTCGTTCGTTCGTCCGTCCGTCCATCCGTACGAGGTTAACCAAATGGGACTGTTTCGTCTAGCATCAATACCCCTAACTAGAATGACTTTATACTAATGCAGATGTGTCCTGTGACCATTCCTCATCTTCAGACATCACCTGACCTCAATTTGACCTTGAACTTGAACTTGACCTCGTTTTGGACTTAGGTTGCTTTATATCGACAAGGATGCCACCGGGGGCATCAAGCGTTTATTGAACACAGCTACTTGTTTGAAATTATTTGATAAATTTTACATAAATTAGTGAGGAATTGAATCTCCTTTAAATACTACATGTAAGTTTTATTTGACTTTATCTCGTATTTGCAACAAAATCAGCATATTTCAACCCAGATCGGCAGTGATGAAAATTTCATCGTAAATTTCTTCCACTATTTTGATCTTTCGAGTGTTAGATGCGAGTGAAGATATTGACCTGTCACCATAAGAAAAATAACTCCATGTTTCCTAGGATCGCATCAAATCAATTGGACCAAGAATAATATTGATGGTATGGTAGTGTATTTTATTAAAGAAGAATACACAACATTTGGCAACATTTCTTAGAAAAAAGAACTAGGTGTAACATTAACACTAACAAAAAAGTATCCAAATCATACTAAAAACCAAACAGATATAGCCATTTGAATACCATCTATGTACATGTACTAAAATGGCAGCCATTTTGGGCACAGTGACATCATCATTCATTCCCTCTTTAGGCATTACCCAATGGAAAATCAGTGAATAACAACTAAGAGAAACATATTTTGTGGACCTTAGTATGTGTGTAAGAGCGTATACCTTAAATTTAAGCTTCATGTTTAATTGTATTTAACATAATTTTGTCATAAATACAATATTTGGTAATGCCTGTATAAGGAAAGGACGGACCTTCAAGGAAATCAATTTATAGAGCTGCTATTAATGAAATCATTTAAAACACGGTTTTCTAGAAGGAGTATAAATATTAAAAAATGTAAATAATGTCATGCTTAAGAATGTAACGATATATATATCGAAATTCACTGTACATATCCTGATACATCAGTCTGGCGATAAGCGTATCGTAGGCATGTTTCACGATACAGAAACTATATACAAATGTAGTGAAAAGTAGAAAATTGAATGAAAATTTTCATACAATAAGTGTTAAAGATAGTAACTAAACAAATGTATCATTTATAACAGTTTCTTTAACTTTAAAGCAAAATTTCAAGTATTTTCCAAGTGTAAAAACACTTTTTAGCTCGACTATTCATAGAATAGTAGAGCTATTGGACTCGCCCATGTGTCGGCGTCCGCGTCCCGATTTGGTTAAGTTTTTGTATGTAAGCTGGTATCTCAGCAACCACTTGTGGGAATGGATTGAAACTTCACACACTTACTCACTGTGATAAACTGACTTACATTGCACAGGTTCCATAACTCTGTTTTGCTTTTTTACAAAATTATGCCCCTTTTTTTACTTAGAATTTTTTAGTTAAGGTTTTGTATGTAAGCTGGTATCTCAGTACTCACTAATGGGAATGGATTGAAACTTCACACACTTGTTCACTGTCATGATCTGACATGCACAAAGCAGGTCCCATAACTTTATTTTGCTTTTTTACAAAATTATGCCCCTTTTTCAACATAGAAATTTTTGGTTAAGTTTTTGTATGTAAGCTGTTATCTCAGTATCCACTAATGGGAAAGGATTGAAACTTCACACACTAGTTCACTGTCATGATATGACATGCAGTGCAAAGGGTCAATAACTCAACTTTGCATTTTACAAAATTATGCCCCTTTTTCAACTTAGGAGTTTTGGGTTAAATTCTTATATGTAAGCTGGTATCTCAGTACCCACTAATGGGAATGGATTGAAACTTCATACACTTATCCACTGTCATGAGCTGATAAGCACTATGCAGGTTCCATAACCCTATTTTACTTTTTATATTATGCCCCTTTTTCGGCTCGTATTCATTCAAGCGACAAGGCTGTTAAATAGTCGAGCGTTGATGTCCTCTGGCAGCTCTTGTTTTTCATATTGTCACATGAATGTATTTATGGTACTCAGTTTGTATCATATGTACCATATTGTTGAATCTGTATCCCAAAATATATTGTATTGTGAGACTAGCTTATCGTTACACCCCTAGTCGTGCTAATTTGTAACTACATTACCGAATTTATTGACATTTTGGTTTCTGTACTTTCAGTTTTCTTCACATATAAACTTGTTAAAAGTTTACGAGAGAAAGAACGACTGAAAGAAGAAAAGAAGAAGCTGAAACAGCAAAGGAAAGAAAAAGAAAATGCAAAAAAGATAAAGAAGAAATAGACATAAATAATGCGTTTGTGAATGTACATGTATTGTAACAAAGTTTATTTAGTATTTAAGACTTGCGTCCCTGAAAATTGTCAGGAGTTTTGTTGAAATGGTTATCTGTTAGTTTTGAACTTGGTGTAGAGACAAGATGAACGTGAGGGTAATGATGGCAATATCTTAAGGTGAAGGAATATATTTTACAGTGATACACAAATTTATATGAAAAATATGGAAAGATCAGATACTAGTACATGTCACAGGGTCTTGCAGTAACAGTAGTCACAAGGTGCATTAATTAGAAATAAGACACCAAAAAAAATCAAAATTGGAAAAAAACTAATACTTGCCACCAGCTCTTCAAGAGATATCCAGACTAACAGATGAATTTGGACCAATGACAGAAAAGAAATTTTGGAATGCAGCTTTGAATATATAGTTTTGAAGCCATAAGTATTGAAGACAGAAATACAATTATAAATAATATATATTGTTAGTTTTCAGGTTTTTTAATACATGGTTATGATCATTCCAGATTTTTTAATGTCATAATATACATGTATATTTGGTTTGAACGTTTGATGTGCATCTATATTACTTAGAATATAAAAAATTAAATGCATCTTATTCTTAGTAGTGCTGTTTGGCGCCATATAACCTATACTGTGTTGGTGCGCCGTAAAACCCAAATAAATAAATACATTCTTAAAACTAGGTCTCCAAATTTATAGTTCTGTATGTAACAGTATGGTTACCATTTGAGCCATTTGCCATGACTTTGTTAAAGTGGCTCAGTTTTTTTTTTTCCGTCATTTTGATTTTTGAATTATACCAATTTCTGACGATAACATTGTTTTTTTAAAAGATGACATGTCTAGGACACAATCAGGGACAGTGTTGGTCTTGTACCAGTCCTGCCTTATGATGACTAATGTGCAGTAAATACCAGAATACATTTTTAAGTTAAATGTCATTGAAAACACAGGTTTACAGTTTCACGCTCACTTGATGCTGATTTTTATCAAGTCGATGTATGCTGACTGCTCATGTCTTTAAACAGCTTACACATTAAAATCTATAGTTTGTGATGTTAACAGCTGTCTGATTCATGTCTATGATTAGATAAATTATACCAAACTTGGCTGTGTATGACTTTGGAATGTTTAGTTTGCAAGCTTTCCAATGATACATTTTCATTTCTGACAAAATTTAGAAACTGTGCTATCTGTTTTTGAAAACTGCTTAACTCCCCTTTTGGTTATTATAATTAGCAGATGCACAGTCAGTGCAGGAGAAAGATTTTTACAAAAGTACAGACAGTGAGATGTCAAAGTGCTATCTTTAACCCTGATCATGCTAGACACGATTGATTTTGCCTTTGCGGCCAGTGTAGATGATTAATCCCCTTATTACTTGTTCTTGTAGTGCTATCTCTTACATTACAATGGGGAATAACGAAAGTGGTCAAAGCATTGAGATCGCCATACGCTTGTGATGAAATCGAGGTCAAACATTTGTCACAGATCACACCAGGTTCCATGATATCATTTAAATATTTCGGTATCTCACATTATGCAATAGTGACTGGAAAACTCGAATGCGATGAATCCGAAATAGGTGTAATAAGGTGTGTGCATTACGGCTTGAAAAGTTTCAATGTATTCGGTACCCGAAAGGTATTAGAAGAATATTTCGAACTTAATATGAACGAAAATATCAGAAATGTAAAACTGATCGATTGCAGGCATCTGAAAACGTTTCCTCCAGACGTTGTCGTTTCGCGCGCTAAAGCAAGAATTGAGGAAACAAAATGGAGCGTTCTTTCGAACAGATCCGACCACCTTTGTTTTGATACCCTAGTGCAAGAAGAGAACGAACAAAATATTCATCAGCCGGAATCAGACAGCATAGACAATTCAAAATCAAAACATAAAAGTTCATTTTACATAGGAAAAAAGGAAATACACCTTAGAAGTGATCTACAGATCGGACACATTGTGAAGTTTAAGATAGGAACTAAATTTTGGGCAACCAATGGAATTGTTGTTTGGCTGGAAGACAAAGATAAATGTAGTGAACAGGCGTTCAAAATGGACCTAATAGTATATCGCGACTACTGGGCCATACGTAGAAAGTACTCAGTTGATCTTAAAAGAGACAGGCTGTTCATCAGAAAATACCACCCTGCTCATTGTTGCCCTTTTGACAATCGTGTTAATCGTGCGCTCCAAAAAGAAGGCAAAAAGGGTGATTTCTGGACAGAGAATGGTTTTCTCAGAAGTTGCATTCTAAAATAGGTTATAACACGTAAACTCTCGGGTATATGAAATAACTGGCAACATAGCATTGGTTACAGCATGTGAGAAATTTTTCTGCAGCTAGTTTTAGAAATTGTTCAAAATTATTCAGTTACATGCTTATTTTTTCTTTTGATGACCCTTAGACAGTAACCCCGTTTATAACCAACGTAACTGGTACAGTAAGGGTCGCAGAGTCATCCAGCTATTATCCTTACAATATCATATTTTCAAAATGTTTATATATATATTAGATATCGTTTGATGCATGTATAAATAATGCTCATATATTCATGATAACGATTTATTTGTCATTATGGCGATTTTCCAATCTCAATCAAGGTTTTTTAAAAGAACCCCATATAGATAATAACTAAAGAAAAGACAGCAAAAAGCTGGCAAATAAAAATAAAAACAGAATAATCGGCACCTTACATATGTACGGGGCAGTCAATGTCAAAATGTTTAGAGTCGTACCTGGGTTTTAAGCTTTAGCCTGCTGGTGGTAAGTGATTCTATCTTTGCGACCAGTGCAGACCAAGATCACCCTGCACGAGCTGTTCGCTATTCAGTCAGTAAATTATCAGTAAACACCCCTTTGAATAATAAGTGGTACTGCCGAAAATGAAAAATGGACCAGTCCATTTTAGAAATTTAGCAGGGTAAAGCAACCAATCAAATGAAAGTAGTTCAACAAGGTATATTAAAGAATAGAAAACTATCCAATAGCGTCATATTGTTTAGAGCGTCTGAGAGTTTGTACATAGTTATATTATAACTGTAAACATCTATGTTTTATTTTCTGAGTTTTATCAGTAAATAGATAAATAAATATGTGTCTATAAGCGTATTTGTTTTGTTGATTGTAATATCACATCGACAACTATGATACAATGTTCCTTTACCTTTGTCGGTTGACCTTTACAGGTTGTAAAAGAGCCTGTATCTATCTTGGTGTATACACATTTGGGTAGAACTCAATTTCGTCGATTCTTTGCGTGAATCAGATTTCTGATCAGCGTTCCAACACACATTTGGTAGAGAAAAATTGCACACAGTTTGAATGAGATTTTTCAACATATACATTTCCACCAACTTTGGCAAAGAATGTATGCATGACACTGAAAAATGAAAAAAAAATGGGTGAAAATAAAAGTTAGATAGTGGTAAAAATGCAAGAAGAATGTCAGTTTCCGCATCATTTCAAAAACGTTGCACCGGTTTACCACCTTCTGCACAATATTTTAGGTTACGGGTATTTATAAGAATAGCTTGCAAAATCCTTACGCCAAAACGTTTGTACCACTAGTCGCTTTCAGAGTACTCATTTTTTATTGTTTTTTTTTTGTGTTTTTTTTTTGAGAGAAATTATTTTTCGCACAAAATAAGTTTGTTTGTCCCTTTAAAAATGCGGATTAGGTGCTCACCATACACTGATTTACATTCCTCAGTGGTACTCTATTTTGCTACTGTCCGTCTCAACGCAGTGTCCCGTTATGTGAGGTACTCGCTGTCTATATGTTTGTCTATGTATGGTTGTGTGTTTGTTGGGCCCTTGCACGTCTACTCATGTATTGATGTGGGTTGCTATATTTGGAGACTGTATTCCTGGATGGTGGCATTTTCCTATTGGAAACTTATTCTTGTACCTTTGTTGATTTCAATACTAACATAATAATGGATTGTATTAAAAAAGTTTGCGCTATCAGAAAGGAAGCACAGCGATGATAGGACGATTAACATTTTTTAAAGATGTAATGTTCAGTTTACCTTTCTCTATTGGCACCCAAGTAAGATTGAAACTATGGTGACTAATATCTGCCATGTGAAATTGTCGAGCTGATGGGCGAACAACGATGCGACCATTTTAATGGTTTGAAACGCACGACTTGCATCATGTTTCCAGCACGTAACCATTGAATCCGGGATAGGATATACTTACAATATTTTTCCGACAGGCATGCTCAGAACTAACTTGTGAATCCGCCCCCTTCAACCAAATCGAAATCCTTGAACCACTGCTGTAAACACTCTAAGAATTGAAAGTTTCATAAAGGCACTTTTATACTAGTGCGAGAAAAATCATTAACATACCCTCGAAAAATTGTCAACTAAACTGTATAATCATAGCAGTTCGTGACATTTTAGTCTGAATTTTCTGTCGTTTACCCGATTTAAACAGGTTTTAAAATAATTTAAAAGTACATTAAATTTTATGAAAAAATGACCCAAAATACCCAAACTGTTGAAATCTGTTCAGCATAAAGTGCAAACGCTTATAAATTTATTTTTAGTTTCCACTGTGATGGCAAATTTCTCTAGTGTAGTATTTAGTGCAGGATGCGAATCTTGTTTAATTTTGTTTTTTAAAAAAATGTGTTAAAGTTGCACATATATATAAGGATCCTGGTTTACTCGTTGATAAAGCGAGGTAATTGTGTATGTAGTGTATTTTTGATGTGTACGGATTATTTCCCTTACAACAATGATTGGCTTTTCCTATTGGAAACTTATTCTTGTTTTTTACATTCAATAATGTTGATTTCAAAACGAACATACCGGACTGAAATAAAATATTTTGCGTCGCAACTCGTAGAAGGAGGAATATTTACACGTATTAAAAATTACTAAGCTACAAAATCTTGTTTTGTTTATTTCCTACAATCGCTCATCGCCATATTAGCAAAACGCGCTGAAAGGATAGTAGCATGGTATGATGGCCATAGTAGAATAGTGATATCAGAAAGACAGCATAGCGATGGTAGGATGATAAGATGAAATAGTGCCATCCTACTAATCTTCTATCATACAAACATTTTGTTTTGTTTTTGGGGGGGGGGGGTTTGGGGGGATGGGGGCGGGGGAGGGGTTTCGTATGTAAGGCCCTAACATTTTATTGTGTATCAGCCAGGAGGGGTCAATGTGTAAGGTAACAAAATATATTACACATAGTAAGATGCTGGTCCCTAAGCTCTACTGAGACAGGAAGAGCAAGAATGGTTTAAAAGTGCCACTGCTGTTGACCAAGAAAGCTTTTTTATCCCCATGAACAATTGAAATGCCAAACCAAAAATGTTTTAGGAATATCTTCAGCCTTATGACCTAAGACAGTGACCTTGTCTCAAACCTGCTTTGGCTTAATTCTTTATTGTACATGCATTGCTATCGGAGATCATATTATCAATATAGCTTCTTAAAGAAAGGCACCCACTGCCCCCACCTCCACTAAATTCATCCCTTCCCGCCACAAAATAATAGTCATAATAAATAAGCAAAACTCCTTGAGGAAACGGGTCAAGTTTTTGAGCTAATCCAAACGAATCCACCGTCAGCGGGAGAAATATACGAATTTCATACATATATAGACAAATTCTTGTACTTAATTTTATGAAATATCGCCCCAAAATATCCAACCGTTAAAATCTGTACAGCATTCATTGCAAACGGTGAGAAGACTTTTTGACGGCAAATTTCACTAGTCTAGTGCGTAGTGCTGGATGCAAATTTTGTTGTTGTTGTTTTTTAAACACGTATACTTGTACATATATATATATGGATCCTTGTTTACTCGTTGATAAAGGGAGATAATTTTGTACGTAGAGTATTATTGATGTCTACGGATTATTTCCCTTGTAACAATGATTGGCTTTTCCTATTGGAAACTTATTCTTGTTTTTTTACATTCACATAACGGATTGAAATACAATATTTTGCATCGCAACTCGTAAGCGGTGTAATACTTACACGTATTAAGAATTACTAGTAAACTACAAATTCCTGGTTGTGTGTTTGCTTGTCCTTTGCACATCTACGCATGCACTTATGTCGGTTGTGATTCTGGTAGACTGTATTCTCGGAAGGTGGATTTCCCTACTGGAAACTTATTCTTCTTTTACTTTCACTTATGCTGAAAAACGAACATACCGGACTGAAATAAAATATTTTGCGTCTCGACTCGTAGAATGAGGAATACTTACACGTATTAAAAATTATTAAGCTACAAAATCCTGTTTTGTTTATTCCCTACAATCGCTCATCGACATTTTATTAAAACGCGATGATAGGATTGTAGGATGCTTTGATTCCCATAGTAGAATAGCGATATCAGAAAAGCAGCATAGCGATGGTAGGAAAATAAGATAAAATATTGCAAGACTTGTGATTGTCTTTATCCAAAGAAATATCTTTTATGGAAGCAAGTGAAACAATGGAAGTGTCGGAAGCACATAACCCTACAGTGTCATTCTTTGCTGGAACCAGATCAAAGCCGATACAACCCAGCCACAGACATAGAAACGATCATTACAAGAAAAATGACAAAAATGTGTGCCCCTTTTGTAATGATGAACATTCTCCAAACGAGTGCACAAAGGTCAGGTCATACGAGAAGCGCATAGCTATAGTGTAAAAAGAACATCTTTGTTTTAACTGTTTACGGAGACATCAAGTATTGTCGTGCCGTTCCACAAATAGATGCCGTCACTGTCAGCACAAACATCATTCAAGTATATGTGATAAACATTTTGAGCAATATTCATCAAATCCCGACGCTGAAAGTTTTAAAGTACCAGCTACGCCCGAGGTCGTATCCCAACCCAATACAGCAACTCTGCTCTCAACAACTAATTCCAGACCGGATATACTACTCAAGGTAGCTGTTGCCCAGGTATGTACTTCCAGTGTTTCCTTAGTGACAAACATTCTTTTTGATGAGGGAGCTCAGCGTTCTTTTATAACTGAAGTGTGGGCAGAAAAGTTACATCTTCCCCAGACCGGAAGTGGGGTAGTACATTTAGTGTCTTTCTGTGATACCAGACAGCGAGTTCGAAACATGACCAAGGGAACTATTATCTCTTATTACAGACGATAAAGCAAAATTAGAAATAGAAGTGTTGAGTGTGCAAAAAAATAATTATAGCTGTTCCGTTACGCAATGTGAATCAAAACAATTCATCTCTACAATATTTACACGGTTTGAAACTTGCTCATCCAGTTACAAATGACAAAGAATTTGAGATATCGTTGCTGATTGGTGCAGATTCTTATTGGAAAATAGTTCAAGATAGAGTGTTTCGAGGGAACGGCCCAGCTGCGGTACAATCAAGAATTGGATATCTTCTATCAGGCCCGCTTCTGGTATCCACATACCAGCAACTTCTGGTTTCCGCACAAGGAAGACCCACGCATCATATGCTTAACGTTCTTACGCCACCAACAGACCTCCGAGAACTTGAGAGATTCTCGTGGCTTGAGTCTCTAGGAATTTAAGAAAATGAAGAAAATAAATATACATCTTATCAAGAGGATTGCATTGGAGATTCTATAACCATTAGCAATCGACTTTATACAGCAAAACTACCTTGGAAAGATGACCACAACACTTTACCCACTAATTATGATATGTGGAGAAAACGTACTGAAAACATCATCAAGTGTCTACATCAAGACGCACAATTCTTACGGAAATATGGAGAAATTATCAATGATCAAGAGACGAGAGATTTTATTGAGAAGGTTAATGAAACTATCGTACCACAACACCAGATACACTACATTCGAAACAACTGAGTTAAGAAAGATTCTGTTACTACATCGATATGCATAGTACACGACTGTAGTTGTCGTCAGTCACATGGCCAGCCCAGGCTTAATGATTGTCTAAAATCGACCCCACCTGAGGTAAATGTTATTACTCACATCTTGATGCGTTTCCGGTTAAACAAGTACGCCGTATCTTCCGACATAGAAAAAGCCTTTCTCCAGATTCAACTTGCAGAAGAAGACAGAGATGTCACGAGGTTTTAATGGCTGAGCGATCCCAATGACCCCGACAGTACTTTGATCTCATACAGGTTCAAGGCAGTTCTATTTTGCACAACATGTTCCCCATTTATTTAAAATTCGACACTCTTGAAACATCTAGAAAGCCACAGTGATGTATGGGTCAGTAACATTTTGAAACGAGACTTGTATGTGGACAACATCCTGTCAAGTTTTGAAGATAAGAACCAGACGTTCGCTTACTTCCTGGATGCGCGCGATCTGCTGTCGTCTGCTTACTTCAATCTACGCTCATGGAATTTTAACAGCCAACGACTACGAAACTTAGCCTCAACAAACGATGTTTTAGACACAGACAATATCACAAAGATACTTGGTATGCGATAGAATGCAGAAACAGATGTGCTGATGTTTCAACCAACACATATACCAATCAGAGCCATTACAACAAAACGTGAAATTTTACGACAAACGTCAAGATTGTATGATCCGCTAGGTCTGCTTAGTCCGGCTACGGTACGTGCTACAATTATGTTACAACGCATTTGGCAAGAGAAATTCGACTGGGATACTCAGTTACCAGCTGACATACAACATAGATGGGAAAACCTTGTTAATGACTTGAATACCGTATATGTTACTTTGAAATCCCTGCCGCAGACGAAAAATCCCAGAAAGGAGCAGACACTTGACCCCTCACCCTACCTGTGTTCGTAGACGCGAGCAAGTCTTCACATGAAGCTGCAGCATACCTCTGCAAGGGACAACAATCATCACTAACCATAAAAAAACCAGGACAAATATCAAACAGGGAATGCCACGTACCAAAAACGCAGTCTCCACAAAACGAAACCCACAGCACGTAGACCTGCACACCACTCGTAAACACACACACACACACACACACACACACACACACACTCGCACACAGGTCAAAACAAACAAACAAAGGAACACAGTAGGGTACGCCTTGGAACGGTCAGTGGCAAAAACGCCACTGGGGAGCTTAAACCGGTTTATGGTGTGCACCCAACCTCACTCTTACCCTAACCATATTCCAAAGCTACGGGACAGTGTAAATAAAAGTAATCCCGGCCAGGTGAATCTCTAACGCACGTAATGGAAGCAAAAAGGCATGTCGAAGAATAATAAAGCACCACTTAAGAAACAAATGGAAATAGTGCCCCCATCCACTCAAACCCCTGCTGATCTATTTTCCCGAGGAATTACAGCAAACCAATATGCAGAGAACGAAAGTTGGGTGAACGGGCGACCGTGAATCAACGACCCTTCAAATTGGCCTACATGGAGTACAAAGGAAGCTTCAGTACTCACAACTTTGCACGACACTTCCGTTGCTAATCCCACAACTACACCTATGGAACCAGCGTTTACAACCGGCATTCATCAAGCTATTGATATCAACAGATTCAGCACATACCAGAAGCCATTACGTGTAACAGCATACGTCATGAGGTTTATACATAACTGCAGACATTCTAGCAGACGACTCGAACCTTCAGTGAATTTACACACGCAGAGAGAACATGACTTATAAACTGTCAAACCATTATTTACCAGAAAGAAATCATCAGCATGAGATTCAGTAAATCACGCTCACAACTTGTCAAGCAGTTAAGATCATTCATCGGCACTGATGGTGGAGTCCGCTTTGGAGGTAGAATTCACAACGCGCCGCTGGCCGAGAGTTCGAGATTTCTTGATTGCCACCAGAGAGTGCTACATGCGGACGTTGAAGTGTCGCCAGAAGTGTCCCAGCCATTCGTCAATGTTTAAAGACAATCATTCGAAAATGTGTTACGTGCAGGAAGGCAACTGGGAAGTCATATGTATCCCCTGATCCATCTCCCTTAACCAGATGTAAAATAGAAGATACAGTACCGTTCACAGTAACAGGTGTCGACTTCACAGGCGCACTGTACGCAAAAAGTAAGAATGAAACTGAAGAGAAGGCATATATCTGTTTATTTACATCTGCATCCACACGAGCGGTTCACTCAGAAGTCGTCCGAGATTTATCCGAAGAATCCTTTCTTCAAGATTTTAGGAGATTCACCAGCCGGAAATTTCTATCACATGTCATGATCTCCGACAACACTTCAACATTAATGGCTACTTCTAACCATATAAGACGTCTGTTCAAGTCACGGAAAGTACAAGACGCCCTTATCAGTCAAGCAACCACGTGGAAGTTCATACCCAAGCGCGCTCTATGGTTTGGCGGCTCGTGGGAGAGATTAATCGGGCTCACCGAGACAGCACTCAAGAAGATCTTACGTTAACCTCGACATGCTAGAGACGGTAGTTACCGAAATGGAAGCCGTTATGAATGACCGGCCTCTAACATACGTCTCTTCCGGTATGAATCCAAAACCACTCACATCAGCACATCTTCTCTATGGCAGACGCATTACAACATTACAACATTACCGTATCACGACCCTGAAGATGAAACAGTTCAATCCTTGGTGGACACCGTGACATTAATAAACAAGCCAAGATCCAGATAAAGCTGATAAACGACTTCCGGAAACGATGGAGACACGAATATCTTACTGCTATCCGAGAGCAACATCGGACATCAGGGCGGAACAAACAATCTATGGCGGTAAGTTTATGATGAAGTTCCACGTGCACAATGGAAGTTACGAAGAACTCGTGCCCGTTAGAGATGGACTGGTTCGGTCAGTGAAAATTAGAACACACAATGGTACTACTAATAGGCCAATAGTAAAACTCGACTCTTTGGAAGTTACAAAACTGTAGATGTGATATACATTATTTGTGAAAAGGGCACTGATACGATGTGAAAATGTTTTATAGAATTGATTTAGACTACTTTAATACGATGGATTATTCTTGTTAGTTTTAATACATTTTTGTGAAATAACGCGTATAAATCATAGTGACTTTAACTGGTATTTACATGATGCTAATACTTGAAATAATGAACTTTCGCATTTGTTAGTTTACATGTGATATCAGAGACTTGACTTACGTTGGAACGTACTTCTCCCGGAGTGAGAAAGTTATTTCATTCCTATAAACACTTGGAAAGCCAAGGAAAATGTCAAGATCTTCAGACATAAGACGCTGACCTTGTTTAAAATCTGCTTTTCCCTAACTGTAGATTGTTCATGCATCGCCATCGAACATCATATTATGAATATGGTTTCTTAAAGAAAAGCGCCCCACCACCACTCACCCCCTGCCATGATATAATAGTCATAATAAATAAGCAAAATTCTTTGAATAAAGTGGATAACATTTTAGAGGTAGTCCTAATGAATCCATCAGAGGGAGAATTATGAACAGTTCATATAAGTGAAGATAAATTCTTGTATTGAAATTTAGAATTAATTTCATTATTATTACTAATTCTTCGGAACATTCAAGAATAATCTTAATTCAATGTTCAGAAAGAAAGGTTGCATCATATACTATCGAAATCATAAAAAATAGTTACCTGAAATATGACATATACATGCATTCTAGTATTACCGATTCAGTCAAATTAAAACAACCCTAGATGTTTGTTAAAGTGCTTATAAGTTAATAACAAATGTTACATTTATCCATTATTTCAATTATCATTTCGAAAAGATTATATGTACAGTTTACCTTTCTCTATTGACATCTAAGTAAAACTGAAACTATGGTGACTCATATCTGGCATGTCAAGCTGTGGAGCTGTTTGGCGAACAACGACACGACAATTTTAAGCCAGTGCTTTAGCAACTCGCTTTAGCTCTAAATCAACTATCGGCTTTTAACCTCCCGTCGTTTGAGTTTTCCAACTATTTCTATGAGACCGCATCACACATATATTCCAACTATTTCTATGAGACCGCATCACACAGATATTCTGGACGTGTAACAAAATAGTCCCATATTTATTTTTATAATCTTGGTATTGTATGAGTGTGTTAGCAACCGATGACTACTGTTTTAAACAACAACAAAACAAGCAGCAAGGGATTGTAGAATAAGTATGAACTATATACTCAAATACGAAATGTTCGGAAACACTCCGCTCTAGGATTAGGGTTAGGGTTTAGGGTTAGGGTTAGGGCTTGGGTTGACATTGGTCACATCCTTGGGTGAACTTAGTTTGACATGGAGTTGTATAAGGAAAGCCTTTAAAAATCTTCTTGTCTTGAACCACAATGCACAGAGCTTAGATATTTGGCATGTGCATTGCATAGTGGACCTCTACTAATATTGTTCAAAAATAACGATCGGTCTATGCACAATGAAATATTGATTCTTCATGTGTATCTGTTGAAATATAACTCAAATAGCACTGGCTGTCAGTCCTTTCGGGGCTTTGATTAACGGTTGGAAACGCACGACTTGCATCATGTTTCAAGCACGTAAAAAATGAATCCGGCTAGCATACATTCTGGAGCATAAAATTGAGACATCAGTCAATTCATTCCACATCTTCAGCTCGGTTCCCTCGCAAAAATTATTATAGCTGAAGCGTTTGAACCGGACGACAGTCGAATTAAACAGGCTTTAATTCGATAAAATTGTTTATTTTACAAACAATAAAAGAAGATATAGTGTCAAATGTTTACGTTCAAACTATGCAAAATAAACGTGATATCTAAGATGTATTTACAATAATTTTCTGAGAGACACAGGTCCGTCCCCTTTCCCCCAAATCCAAATTTTGGAACCACTGCTGCAGACGATACGGGACATAGGATCTCGGTGTTGAAAGTTCCATAGGAGAGCTTTTATACCAGTGCGAGAAAAATCATTAACATACTAATTTTTTATGATATTCAAGAATTGGTCAAGTTAACTGTATATACATAGCACTTCCTGACATTTTAGTCTGAATTTTCTGTCGTTTATACGTTGAAAACGTGTTTTAAATACGTTAGAAATAAACTAAATTTTATTTTAAAACAATGAGCCAAAATACCTAACTGTTGAGATATGTACAATATCAATTGCAAATGAATATAAGACATTTTTGTTTGTTTCCACCGTGACGGCAAATTTCACTAGTCTAGTACTGTATTTAGTGCAGGATGTGTAATTTGTTAAAACGTGTTGAAGTTGCACATATATATGGACTGATGCGGTTCGTTGGTAAAGGGAGGTAATTGTGTATGTAGTGTATTATTGATGTGTACGGATTATTTCCCTTGCAACAATGATTCACGTAAAAACAACAAATAATGTTCAGGAAAATCTAAAACATAATAACATTTATAACTTTTTCACAAGCTCCAATTTTGTCGAATTTTCTGCCAGACGATAACATTTTTTAAGATCAACTTCTCGTAAAGAAACACCCCGTAGACCATAACAGTGGATGAAACGAAGGCATTCTGAAATAATCTTGAATATATGCAGACAATTCAGAGAGTTATGTCTTTCGAAATTTTGAGGGAAAACAGACTTGACTGGAACAAAATCCCGGTCTATACTTTGTTTCATAACCAATCTTTGTCTTAAAAACTCGGTGTTTGAACTAAAATTAGCGCATTGATCCATTCAAGTAATCCATACATGTCATATGGCGTTTTGTATACCATTCCGCGGAACTAATTTCAAATATTTGAAATATGGAAAAAAGGTCCTTTTAGCTTCAATGATGCGGGCAAATATGTAACGAAAAGTGACAGGGAACAAACAGAAAGATGACGGACGCGTGTGAATAGATGCCGGGGGTATACTCTACCCCCTTTTCCCGTTTTTTGATTTTTGTTTTTGTCCGAGACCAAGTGTGTATTTCGTTTTGATGGCTGGTTTTACAACTAAATGTTTTGCAATCTTTTCTCCAAATGTTTTTGATTTAGTTTTATTTAAATTGGAAAGCATTTGCTTATCACATGTACCCTTTTTTACATCACTGTCATAGCAAAAATCATGGTCCATACATACTGCATCCAGTTCGTTGACAGGAGGTCCATTATCTAAAGGATTTCCTGGTCCACAATAGTTATATCCTGGAAGTGTTAAACCTTTCTTAGGTAATAAAGGTAACATTGCTTTGTGAATATCTAAATTACCTGCTTTGATAGTACTTTTAACAAATTTTGATTTCGTTTTTCCGCAAGATTTACATTTTGCTTTTATCATTAACCTCCTGTTTTTTGTTGTAACATAGTGAGGATTTACATTATCTGTAAATTTTCTTTCTTTCAAACAATATATTTTATTTTGTAAACTCATCTTATATTATATATGTTTAAAAATTTTTAGTTGGTTTAAAATCTGTGGTTTTTAAAGTATTTTAAATTGTCCGGCATTGGTCAGTCCGGACCAAGGGTCAAAAGGTCAAATGAGGTTATACTGTTTTCGCACAAACAATTACTTTACTACTAATATTTAGACGTTGTCAACTGAATTTACCTCCAAGTCAGTCTTTTTTTATCCCACTGATAACTGGTGAGAATATTGCAAGGTCATTTAACTCCGGCGTTAGCCTGTATTGTTAGATGGTAAACTGACACGAAATTCACGCGTTTTTTGCCCAAGTTTCCCCCGATATATATACAACGCTACTGTTGTATATGAAATATAGACTGGTACAAGTCTGCTTTGCGATTGGCTATTTACGGATTATCGTGGTCTAACGTAAAGTATTGGACTGAATAAGTTTACAGAATGTGTGAAAACACATTAATTAACTTCGGTATTAAATTGTCCACATGTCATCTTAAAGTACACCTGTATAACTTATCATCAGAATGATTTTCACGAGCTTTATGCGGGCGGGAAAATGAGTTCTACAGTTTGTGGTGGGTCTTTATTCTCATAATAAAGTATCACATGTGATGACAGTAACCGGTAGTATGTCCATTCTCTGGCTGCTTTATTGTTTTATGTTTTGATAAAAGTCTTCATCTTAGTATACAATCACTGTAATAGTACTCTGATAAAGGCCTCCGTTTGTTTGTACCAGTATAAAGACAGCCGATCATATGGTATCATATGATAACTTTGAATATATTCACACTAAAGTTCATGGACATGACTCACATTGAAACTTGAACTTTGGGATAACTTAACTACTAGTACCTAAAGTAGTGCTTGTTATCATACCTATGAAACATTCAGGTTTTGTAACGGTGTAATTTCAAAACATGATTCGGTCAAGTCACAATGCAGCCTTAGATAAGATAATCTTCCTTATTATTTATTATATCAACTTAACAAATCTTCAGACTCAATAAGTTTTGCCAATATCATTTTTAATACTGAATATCCAAAATCTAAGAGTTACAGCATGTCTAAAATAAAATAAAATCATATATGCAATCATATGATAGTTTCATCGCCTATAAAGCCGCAAAGTACAAAAAGGTAAAATAAATTGTATTAAATTTGAATTTTTATTTAATCTAATTGTTGATGGCTCAAAACATTTATCTTTATGCAGGCCTCAAAAATTTTATTCGTCACCTATATCATTTACTTTGTTTTGAGATTTGAAGGGACATGTCTATATGAGCTTGTTATCATACATCAATGTTCTTTCATTGTGCAATAAAGAGATATATTTTGTAGAAAATGCATCAAAAATATGATGAATAATAGCATAATGAATATTTAATAGCAATTTTGCTCACCCCACAACAACAACAAAATTTTGAACACAAAATCAATACATGTATAATTCCAATATTTTCATTAATTTGTGTTCAGATCACTTGTAATTTACATTGTGTCAGTTTTGTCCCATCCCTGTCTAGAAAATGATTTATTATTTGACAACTTTAAGGCCAAATTTAACACCCCCACTAAAAGAAAAAGCAACAACAACAACAAAAGAAACAAAACATCAGAAGGAACCATTGTGAATACGAGGAGAGATATGTGGACTGGAATCCCCCATGAAGTTTGTTTGTATTAAGATGCCTCTCAACAAACGCATTTAATACCTTCTCGGAGACGTTTGAAATAAATGGGAAACTTGAAACGGCCCTGTAGTGTAAATATAGGATTTGCAAAGAGTCAAGTATCAATGCACAATTAAACTACTTTGGTGCATATTTATACCATATGATGTTTTTTATCAATAGTAATAATTCATCAAGACATACATGTATCTTTAAAAATCGTGTTGTTTTCGGATCAAGTTCACAGCATTAGTTTGGAGATATTTTGTACGAATAGATCTACTCCTTCTTTGTTGCAAGAACCAAAATCAACAAAAACAGTTATCCTTTTAAAAGTTTCTGTATAACAATTTTATTCTATTTTAATTTACTTAATCTATGTCGTTCTGCCTAAGCGAGTTAATGTCATTCTTGACGTATATAAGATTTTTGATGATTTAGATCAGATCAGATAAAAATAAAATAAACGATTTGATTTAATCATATTTATTGCTTCTAATTTAAATACAAATACAAATACACAAATCATACAATGAAAAAGGATTGCTTATTTTAACAAATCAATTATAACAGTATGATTAGAAGGCTGCGCTTTTGGTGCGTGGCATTCCCTGTTTGATATTTTTCTTTCTTTTTACATAAAAGCAAAAGAGTTGGGCCACAAGTTTTGCCAACATTAGAGGTTGGCCCGTCCCATTTGTCACATTAAATTTAACAAAATGAGCATTATTTTCTTTGTATGTCATAGTAATGTAAATGATTTAGAGAATTTAAATAAATACAAGAGGTAAAGTGTTTCAAAACAAAAAAAGAAAGAAACACACAAAAAAATGAAAAAAGAAGAAAAATCTAAATTAAGAAAAATATGTAATCCATAAATAAATGTTCCCTGTCCACCTAAAGTGCAATCAGCACAACCTGCTTTTGATTGTAAAACAGCGGTGTTCAGAATACCTATAATTCAATCCTAAATTCTATCATTTCCGAAACGTGCTGTTGTTTTGATGAAGTGTTGTACATGTTGGAATAATGTTTTATTATCGTTTTCGGATAACTGATTTATACCAAACAGTAATTTGTAGACGCTTAAATACCTTCATATTTTCTTTCTGGTAACAGATTTTCGCAAATACACCATGCGCGCATAAGAAATAAATGTAGCAATCTAAATTCAGATTTATATTACAATAATATACGGAATAATTCAAATTGTAACTGTGGTTTCTATAATGAAGACGCAGAACATTTCTTTTTTAAATGTCCTCTTTATTCAGAGCATCGCCGAAATTTGTTTAGAAACACACGACCATACCATCCTTAGTGGGGGTTTGTATTTTTCTTTAAGTTTCTGCTTGAAGGAAGAACGTGTCTGAGCATTTCGTAATTCAGTGTCAAGGCTATTCCACAATTTTATCGAAGATGGTATTTCTGATTTTGAATAGATCTCCAACCGTCTAGCAACCGTTATTTCTTAGAATCAAGAACAGTTTCTGGAAATATGTCATTCAAATAACTTGGTAATTCGCCACGATTATATTTAAATACTAGTATCAATTTTTGCATATTTCTTCTATCAGACAAAGAAATCCAGCCAATTTCACGAAGAAGTCTGTTAATTGAGACGGATCTGGTTAAACCAGTGACAACACGTGCAGCATCATATTGTATTTTTTCGAGCGTTTCCTTTTCATATTGAGTGCAGCTGTCCCATACCAATGATGCGTATTCTATAATTGGTCTCAGATATGATATATAAATCTGGTTTAGAGTGTTCCTTTTTAACTTAAATTTAAGCATACGCATTGTTCCTAAAATTTTTGATGCAGACAAAGCTATATCTTGTATATGTTTATGCCAAGTACCGTCGTCACTGAATGTAACACCTAAGTGTTTATGGTAATGTACAAAATGAAGCTGTTCGTTCTGAAAATAAATAGCAGGACGATTTCTATTATTTTTTGACAGAGAACAATACATTACTTCCGTTTTAGCCGGATTAAATTGCACTAACCATTGTTTAGCCCAGATAGATACATTTTCTAAATCAGTATTAATAGTCGTTTCTATGTAGTTATTATCATTTGAACTAATCGCTAGGGAACTGTCATCGGCAAATAAACGTGTTATACTCATTAGTGAATCGGCTATATCATTGACGTAAATTAAAAATAGCAAAGGCCCTAACACTGAGCCCTGTGGCACGCCGGCTGTTAAGTATTGTTCATCTGAAAATGAAGTGCCTACAAATACTCTTTGTTTCCTATTAAGCAAATAGTTTGAGAACCAGTATAATACATTTCCAGAAAAGCCGTATTGTTTAAGTTTAAAGATAAGACCTTTATGCCACACCCTGTCGAATGCTTTGCTTATGTCGCAGAAGACTATACATGTCGATTTCTTATTGTCAAAAGCCTTACAAATCTGATCATATATATCAATAAGCTGGTAAACAGTAGAGTGGCCTGGGAGAAATCCGGCTTGATATTTATATATAAGTTTATTTTCATGTAAAAAGTTGTATGAATAAAATAAACGATAAAAGTCATCGTAGGGAAAGAATAAAATCACCTTAAGGGTTAGAATTACGCTTTGAGAAACAAAAATCAAACAACACCAAATCATACAAGGAAAGAGTTGTTTAACATGAAAATTGAACAGCATGTAAAACATGTATATTACTTTTCGAAACAAGTATCACTATACTGACATAAACATTGAATTCCGGAAAAGGACTGCCTAAAGGTGCCCCACTTCTGGACATTCATGTTAAACAACTCTTTCCTTCTATGATTTTGTGATGTTTGATTCTTGTTTCTCAAAGCGTAATTCTAAGCCTTAGATGTTTATTACCAGCTTTCAACATAAAAATTTCTAAAAAAAGTTCTTAAATTTTAGATGTTTTTTTTTAACAATGTACAAAGACGTTAATATTGGTTTTTCTTCTAGTTTCTTTTAACCAAGTAAATCAAAGTCACATTCACTGATTAGTATGGTATTCTAAAACTACAAACAAACCATCCTAAATAAATGTATAAAATACAATCAAAAAGTGTATTTACAGAGGGGTCAAGCGTCTGGAGAGTCAGTTTTCTGTTATGCGCCCCAAAGCTTTACTATATTATGAGTTTAATTTTGTATATCAAGCCGGAACACATCTGATAAACTTAACATGTTATATGGACATTAAATATTTCTTTGTTTCTCCGTCCACCTTTTTGTCTAATTTACCTTAAAAGTGGTTTCGTTTATAATTTTCATATTCAAAGAAGCCAGAGTGCTTCTTAGTTAACATCATTAAAAACTTTTAACATGAGTTATAAAGTCATCTTGTAATATTGCAAAGATTTTAAACTCTTTTCAATGTAATGCATACTGTTTATGCAACAAAAGATTTATTTGTTCATGAAACATAGATTATATTACATGAGCGTCTTTTCTTATTGAATGTATTAAACAAGTTGAATTAAATGATAAAATGCGAGGCTCTGCGGAGGATTCTATTTATCGAGCTAAATAAGTCTACGTTTCCATTGCTGAAACATCAAAATTTCATCTTTCTTTACCTATCATACATCAAGTAAATTCAACAAACGTCTCCTATGTATTAACATTATCTTTAAATTTTTATCAATTCATACTTTAGCCGAATCTTGAATATTGTACATATTTGTTTGTTCCGATTTAAGATCAAAATATTTTTTACATAGAAAACACCTGATGTAATATTGTGATTATAATATTTGGTATTTACAAAAAACATTTTCTGTTCATTTCATGTCTGTGCAATGATTTTAAACCAAATTATACCTATTTCATAATTCTGTACCCATCCAGTTACTTCAATAGCACTATTTAAATATTTCGTTGAAAGCCATATCGAGATACATTCATATTTACGGGATTGCATAAGGGTATTGTTGTTGAGCTGAGTACAGTTGTATGGACATTTTTAAATTCACTCTGAGGCTGATGAAACTGCAATAACATGAAGAAAAAAAAAATAACATAACGCTCTCTGTCGTCTAAAACATTTCGAGATAGTAGAAACTATTTATTTTTTGGTGGCATAAATCATAATGGCCGGGTTTTGATGATGCTTGAATAATGGAATAACGTGTAATATTTCATAAATAATGAATAAGGCTTCCTCATTGCAGGGAAACAAAATTTCACTAATATAGCATTGCCTTATATATGCACTCGGAGTCCCCCTAATGTTTTCTCCACCTTAACCTTTTACGCAATCTGAACAGCAAACACTCATGTGGCGGATAAGATAAGCCTTTTTGATAATTTCATAGCAAAGTATTTTAGATGTCCTTTATCAAACGATATTTTCATGTGGTTTTGATTAATTTCGTATGTAGCAGGGCTTTTTTTATCTTTTTTTCTGAAGTGGTTCATTTTTTCATCTACAATTGTGAAAAGGTACAAACAAATAACTGTATATAATATGGCAAAAATATGCAGAAATTCTCTTAAATTTAAAATTGTGAAAATACACATATTTGTTTCAGACGGAATTGCCAAAAGGCATTTATATCCTACCTAAAATTGCGAAATAAAAAACATCGCAAAATATTCTCAAAGATCAGTAAATATCGCGTGCAATATACTAGTACGGAATGAGAGAAGTTCTAAGGAATGTTTCCGTAGTAGAAAGGAGTAGCATTAAAGAAGAAAAGTGAATATGAATTCTATGCAGATAACGATAATAATCAGATTTAATCCTGACCAAGCATACGAAGATTAGCTTAGCAACGTCTGTCAATTCTATAAAACTGTGTTTTAGATAATTTTATTAGAATAAAAATTATTTTGCATTTTAGCTTATTTGCAAGCGTTGAAAATTCACACTATTTCACTGGCTTTCTAAAATGTGTATTTCAAGAACTTGAGAAGATCTCGTAACAAGTCCTTAGATAAATAAAACCACAACAACATAAAAAACGGTCCAAATGATTTCGTTTCTGAACACTTCTAAGTACAGTACATACATTACGACATCATTACATGTCGTCAAATTTTTATGTCAATATGCACTAGTGAAGTTCATATTTTCATACGAAAAAGATTGGGTGATCCCCGATCTTATCCTGCTAAGAAGGCAAGACATCACTATTCCTTTGCAGAATGCAGAGCAGCAAAAGAATCGCATTTGAATATCTGGTGAAACAGACTAGAACAGATCTGTTTCTATGGTCTTGAAGAGCCATCTATAATGAAGTCAGTCATTCATCTGTTCCATCAGACACATTATTGTAAAAGGGCTGAGCAACAAACATGCAGTGTTTCTCAAAATCGCCCTAAATGCAGCATTTATTATTTTATGTTTTGAACAGTTTCTGGGTTTAATTTGCAAATCTGGAATTTTCGCAAAAGCACCTACATTTCTTTTTACTTTTCATTGACCTTTTAACATCTAACAGTAGTTCGGGTCTCATGAAGAAATAATTGGCCTTTTCCTTTTACATACCAAAAATCTTGAATACTTGGGACAATTTGAAAGTTGGTCCTCACATGGGAGTTTTTTTTTATTTCTCCCATGGGTTCTTTTGCTACCACGGGGGATACCACCGCGGGAGATTTTCTCCCTCTTTTCTAATACCGGAGTAAAACCCCGTGCCTTTTTCTAACATTTTCAAATAAAAATATTTTAAATCGTATAAATAACTTATGTAATAATAATCTGTTCTGTTGAAAAACGATATATATGATATCAGTTTCTTGCTACTCCTTATTTGCAGTAATTGCTCTCTCAGATATTTCTCTAAGGTGAGAATATTAATTTTGGTCAAATAGATAGAAAAACTGTTTCGGAAATTTAAACATTTTTGTCTATGTCGTAAACAGTCCGTAGTGATACTGCTGCATTCAAGCTGACCATTCAGAACACGTTATTTTTTTATTCGTGTGAGCTCAAATCGAGTTATTCTTAGACTTGAGGCACATTTGTATTTGTTTCCTAAACATATATACTAGCGGAAAAAAGAAACTGTGCACGTGTAAATGTTCATGTATCGCTTAATTTTATGAATTAAAGCTTGAAACTGTTAAGCTGTGAATCCTTCCCGGCCATTTGCACTGGTCAGTGCATGAGTTGCACGGGTAGTTTGTCTGTTTGACCAATGTCTTCGTTTTCATGTTGTTTTTTTCGGGCAGCAGTCATTCGCAAACACGTTTGTCGCCTAAACATGTGTAAAAGCATAGTGTTGATACCTGTAAGACACAAACCAGGATAATTTTGAAATACGTCTTTGATACGTAATGCCAAGGTTGAATGAAACGGACAGATGCCGTGCCGTAGGCATGATAGAAGCTGGTGTACGTCATACTGACGTTGCCAGACAATTTGGTGTGCACCGAAATACTGTAGACGCCTTGTGGAGACAGTACCAACAGTTTGGGACCACCAAAAACCGGCCTCGGTCAGGATGTCCACGTATAACGTCTAATCGCCAGGATACGTACATCCGGGTGGTTCATCTCCGTGAACGACTCAGAACTGCTACTTTGACGGCTAGAAGTATTCCTGGCCTTAGAATAATTAGTGCCCAAACGGTACGTAAACGATTGCGTGAACAAAGCATACGTCCAGGACGTCCAGCCATACGTCTTGTTCTCCAGAAACGTCATCGTGTAGCACGTTTGCCTGGTGTAGACGACATATACACTTCACGCAACAGGACTGGGAACATGTTTTATTCACGAATGAGTCCAGGATACATCTCGACAGCAGCGATGGTCGTTCTAGAGTGTACCGTCGTGTAGGTGAACGTTTCCTTGACACTGTATGATTCAACGACGTCCATTCGGCGGAGGTAGTGTCATGGTGTGGGGTGGCATTTCATCTCGTGACAGAACAGCTCTTGTGGTTGTGGACGACACACTTACCCTGACGAAATTATACGGCCTCACGTCCTTCCATTTGTGCAGCAACGTAACGCCACGCTGCAACAGGATAACGCTCGCCCGCACGTCGCGCGGGTCGTCACCGACTTCTTGATACAGAATAATGTGAATGTGCTGCCCTGGCCTGCAATGTCACCGGATTTGTCGCCTATAGAACACGTGTGGGATGAGATGCAGCGTCACTTACGTGGCCTCCAAAATCAGCCGTTGACTTTACCCGACCTGTCACGTGCGTCTGAATCTGGAATGGTATTCCCCAGGCATTTTTCAGCACACTTGTCGCATCAGTGAGGCATCGTTTCCAAGCATGCATCGATTCCAATGGTAGACATACAAGGTATCGATGAGCTGAACTTTGTTTAGAGAACGTCTTTGAAAACTGATCTCTATTCATGACGCTGCTGATGCAATAACCATATCAACTAAGCCGGCGTTAAATAAAAGTCAGATAAAACCCTGTTGAATTTTGTTTTGCGATTTCTTATATACCTCCTAAGTTATAGCATATTATACTCATGCACAGTTTCTTTTTTCCACTAGTATATTATAATAATCGGGCGTTTGTTTTATTTAAAATAGAGAGTTACAAATACATTGTAGATTATAATATTATGTATCTTATTAATAGCACAATTCATAATCAAAGGAGATGAATGTTAATACTTTGAGTTTTGTTTTAGATTTGTATACAATTAGTTTTTGTTTTTTCTTGTTTCCCCGCACACAAATACGCAATCTCTTACATACACGCACGCTCTTAAGCACACATACACACATACATGAACTACATGTGGGCCTTGATATAGCTTCGTGTTTTGTAGTATATCTTTACCTTCCTTCCGACATTTCCCCCGCCCGCACTACTTTAAACACATTAAAGTCCCAATCAACAGCCCTCGCACCCTCACGATCCCCTCACGCTCCCACACCGCCCGCGCACAAACATGAATATTTGGAAGGAGTAATTGATTTATATGGGTGAAAGAAGAGATATAACGACGAAATATGTAAAAACATAAAACCCTTCAAAGAACATACCCTACTCCTCTAAACTCCCTCGAATAGATAGATACGTTTTAAGTTTAAGTTTCTAGTGTTTCTTGAAACTGTTTCCTGTGTAGATAGATATATTTACGTCTCCTTCTAGAGAGTTATTCCTTGCTGTTTGACATTTCTTTGCATTATAAATATACCATCTCATTCTCTTACTCCTTGTTTTGTCTCTCTTTCTAATGAATCCCGTATATAAGACGAGTATGATTTGCACAGGGTAAGTTAGATATGTTAAACCTGCCATTTAAGCATTAGCTAATTATATAATGCGTATAGATAAAAAACTTTAAAACTGGGCGATTTGTCAATACTTTTGTAATAGATATCCAAAAGAATGTCAAGTTTATTTAAATTACAATTCACAACCAACTATCTGTACGTTTTAAAATGTATTTTTAATTTGTGTTTTCAATTGTTACCACAACAAACAGCCGGTATACTTTTTTTACCCATTTCATAAAGTAAAGTTAAATATTTGACATCGAATTTGTTGTATACAGTGTTATTTTACAAACAAATGTGCTGACATTACCACAGGGACCTGTTACACAACAGTTCATTAATTTATTCCTATTTTTCCCGTCAGTAATGCATTAACATCACTTTCCTAGCCTACCAATTATAAATCAGTTATGTTATTTGGTCATAACACTAAAATAAAACAACTCCATTTTAACTTCTCATCATGCACAGATGGTACTGTTCTGATTATATGGTCAACAACAGTCTTTGTGTAAACGGCGAATATTGGTAATGTAACAGCCTTCATGTTATTGTTTTGTTGTAGTATGGACCTATTCCGTACATTTGAGCTTGATCGTATGGAGAAGTACATTAACTAGAGTAAAAACATACCCCATATACTTTCCGCGACCGTAACGTTATATTTGTCTTAGCATCTGATGGCCATGGCCCTTTCACGCTTCCATAGAATCAATAGTTAGGCCTATTACACGAAATTCATTTTGAAAATATTTCTGAAATGTCATGTTCTTCAGCTCTCATATACTGGAAACATCGAGACATGTAATATCACTTTTAGACATCATCAAAAAGGTCCATTGTAACGATTCAAAAAATCTCCATATACATTTGCTCTGTTACGAACCCTTGTGGGATTTGTGCCTTTTGCGAGTGCAAATATCTTTTCGTGCATAAAATACTGACAAGATCAATAGAGCAATGCAAACACGACTTTCGCATTCAAGTTAGTCTGTGTGCTTTCACTTTCTTTAATTCCTGGAAAAGCTGTAGATCGTCTGACGTCATTTTCTGTGTTGTCATAAACATACGTCTTGCTGGTGAGATTGTATAAAAATCTGCCGATATATTACAGGCGTAACCGTGATCTCAGACATTACATATCTTTGTTGTAAGTGTAATGATCTGATGGTAAGATTTTACAATTCAGTGTACGTTTTTTCTGTTCAAACATTAGCGTTTAAACTAAAATTTAGACTTCTCTACAAACATTTGAAACGGCTCTGAAAAAAACCCCTAATGATTGAGATATGAACCGGTGACAACAGAAGTAATTATGGAGAAATTTCCTCTCCTCTAAGGTATGTTACATTTAAAGTGCCTTTTAAAATTTACTGAACATGTGTATATATTATAAGTATGACAGTTGTACAACTTCTATTTGTTTAATTTATGAATTCATCGATAACTATTTGTTAATAGCTTTTCAAATAAACAACTAATAGTACTGTAACTTTAACAAAGTGTCAACAGGTGTACATATTACATTTCAACTATTGTGAAGACTACATTGTGATTTTGTATAGGCAATGCGTAGTAATGAATAACATATCTATAAATGGGTAAGACAATATTGGGGGAAGTCCAACTGAGGCCGTCCTATATTACAATACGCTTTTCATTCCTTAATAATAATAATAATAATAATAATAATAATAATAATAATAATAACAATAATACTAATGACTATAATAATTACTATAATGATGATAATAATGATACATTTAATAATGATAACAACAACAATAACAGTAATAATAATCATCATCATCATAATCATAGTCATAATATAATTATAAAAATATTATAATAATAAAAATTATTAACATGTAACATGATAATGATATTGATAATAATGATAATTATTATTATAAAAACAAATAATAATAACAAATATGATAATAATAAATATATTAATAATAATATTTTACATGTAATAATGATAATAATGGTGTTAGGGACTTTAATGTTAACATTTGACTTTAACGCATACATGACATAGCTCAAAATTATCTTGTTTACACTTGCGATTGGAAACATTTTCTAATCGCAAGATTGAGCGTAAACAAGACAATTGGAGGTTATGCCATTAACGGGTCGAACATTATCATCATCCGTCATCATTCTCCTCTTCCCCTACATTCTACATTACATTCATCCCAGCGTTATCATCAGTGTCATTGGATACCGTAAACAATAGAAATACGAAAGTTTTAAGCAATTTTACATGTATAATTTCTTTTTTAGAAATGTTTTAGATATTTCAGTGTTATAAATGAAAATTCATGGAAACAAAAGTAATAAAACTAATCCTTTTCTCAAAAGTAAGTACAAAAATGAATACTTTAACTGAATTTTACGTACAAGAAAATAATGTAAGATCAATCAATAAAGGTGGACGGGGAAACAAAAAAATATAGTTAAAGCCTATGTTTAGAGAAGCGTATCAAAAGCTGTCGAATAGATACAAATATCTGACATGCAAACAAATGCGTGTTAGACTTTTGAGCGCAGAGGATAGGGTTTTCTGAAGTGTGTACATTTTTGTACTTCATATTGGTAAGTGTTGTTTTCTGTTTGTACATATAATATATATACTTTGTAATTATGCATATATTATGCTTGTAATTACCTTTATCACGAGACGAAATTCGTAATTTGTTTGAAAGAAAATATCTTGCTTTATTAGATATGCGTTTGATTCAAAATCAAAGGTACACACTGACATAATATGCCTTTATCATATATTATTCCACTTGCCGGTTGTAATGTATTTAGAAGTTTTCTTTTTCTTGCAAACGTAAAAGTTTGGTTTGAAACATACAACTTTATTCATACTATCTCAACTGAGTTTGAAAATATTTTATTATTTGCTTTTCCCCTAAGATTAATCATCAGTGACTATTACACAATGGATTATTGAACAAATTCATTTAAACTTTAAGAAGAAACCAACATTTTCAATAGTAATATATTTCTTTACTAATTATGTTATCATCAAATTCTCTTAACAACGTTGTCAACAGCGTTCTGCATTTGGAACATTTTTACTGATTAGCTTTTTACTGAAGCAAATAATGACAATAAATCGGTGAAAGATGTGCCTTTGAATTTAGATAACTAAAATTAACCAAAGTAACACTCTTCATATTTTGCGAACGGTATCCATTTTACACCCAAAACAAGATTTGAGCTCGATACCCCTACATAACGACAATTTCAATATTTCGTGTTGTTTTGGGGGTTTCAGGTTTCGAATATTCAGAAAGTCTTGCTAGCAAAATGCATTTAATTTCATATTTACAGGGCGTAAAACATGGCATTGCAACATTGGAACAGCACGTCATCTTTAATACCTACTGAAGACAACGAAAATAATGCATCAGCTATTCTCGACAGCATTAGTATAAATAGCATGAAGACTCCGGAATCCTTTACAGACAGTATACCCGAAAAAGAAAATGAGCTCTCACATAGAGTAGTTTTTACTCAAAATAATCCAGATTCAGACTCTAATGATGATTTTCATGAGGATGACAATGATGTGGAGACTGGAGAGGTTTTTGAAGAAATTAGACAAATATACGGAGCAGAATTAGGAGAAAACATTTCTAGCTATTCTAGACCTGTGTCAAAGGAAATAGGAATACACGATATTGAAGAAATTATTGATCATTTGCCTCAGACAACACGTGCAGGTAAACCTGTCAAGAGTTGTGCAAACTGTTACAAATCAAGGAGAGTGGAAAACGTTTCTTGGTTCGAAAAAGGACAACATATAAGATTCCAAGGAGATCACCTGACTTTAAATATTGGGAGAAAACTGGTAAAAGTTTATCATCACCATGCAATTATTAAACGTGTCAACAACATCTTTAGGAATTCGGTAGAACTTGTTCTGATTCATTTTTCAAAAGTAGATAAAACGATTAAAATCATTGAGGAAACAAACGCATACAATCTTAAAAATGATGAAATACACATAATAGAATACATGCGTCCTAGATACAGCCGAGAGGAAATCATTAGAAGAGCCGAATCAATGGTAACAAAACAACAAAATACAGAAGAAAGCAAACAATTTGAATCATATAATTTGGTTTCCTGCAATTGTGAACATTTCGCTTCTTGGTGTGTTTTGGGAGAAGGGGAAAGTTTTCAAGCGAAAGGCGCTTTAAAATCTTGTGCCAGAATTTTTAGCAGAATTTCAGGTTCAGGTTGCAAAGTTAGGCGATTCGTTAAGCAATTTTTATACAACGCAACAGACGAGATTGCTGTAGGCTTTGATATTGGAAAACACCTTCCGATTATACTCATCGGATCAACTGCGGTAATCTATCTGATTCATACTGTTGCAATGACATTTTCATATTACAGAAAACATTCACGAGGTAAACTATGCAAGGCCTGTTTCAAAAGAGAAGTTGTGACTCTGTGGACCCATTTTGGCGCATATTTCACTATATCTGGCCTATCATATCTTCTGGTCCATTTTGTTTCACCGATACTTAACGGTTCTCCTTTTGGAATGCCTTTGTTGCTCATCTTGGTGTTCCTGTCTCTGTATCTACAGTGGGGTATCGGGAAAGTCGTAAAAGGGTTAATGTCACCATACGCTTGTGATGAAATCAAAGTCACCCACTTGTCACAAATCACACCAGGTACCATGATATCATTCAATTATTTCAGAATACCACATTATGCAATAGTAACTGGAAAGCACGTTGGAAATGAGGAGTCACAAATAGGAAGAATAACTTGTGTGCATTATGGCCTGAGAGGTTTCAATGTGTTCGGCACACGAGAGGTTTTAGAAGAATCATTCGAATTCAACGTGAAAGAAAATACAAAAAATGTTAAAATGATCGAATGCCGACAATTGAAGACATTTCCTCCCGACGTTATTGTTGAGCGCGTTAGAGCAAGAATTGGTGAGAAAACATGGTCCTTTTCCAACAGATCAGATCACCTATGCTTTGATACGATAGTGCGAGAAGACAACTGCCCTTGTTTTGAAACGAAAGTACAAGAAGGCAGCAGTCAAGAAAAACATGAATCGCGACCAAATGAAATAGCTAAATCAAAATCGAAACACAAAAGTTCATTTTACGTTGGAAAAAGGGAAATACACCTCAGAAATGATCTTCAGACTGGACATATTGTGGAATATAAGGGACAAAGTGGCATTGTCGTTCTTCTAGAAGATATAGAGAAAGGTGGGGAACAGAGTTTTAAAATGGAACTGATAGTTTACAAGAACTATTGTGCCATTTCCAAAACGTATACAGTCAATCTTAAAAAAGAACGGTTGTTTATCATAAAATACCACCCTTCACACTGTTGCCCCATGAACGAACGCGTTCAACGTGCGCGTGAAAGACAAGGTATAGAATGTAACTTCTGGCCAGCAAATGGTTTTCTTGAAAGCTGCATCCTGAAAAAGTTGTAAAAGAGACACCGAGTAACTTTTCAAGACTATAAACCCTGAAAGTGTTTAAACTTACAACAATAGGTAGTGTATGTTGGTAAACCCTTTCGTAAAGGAACATTTGTCAAAATAAAAATCCATCTGTATACTTCCACCATTGTTTCAGTATTTTCAACTAATAAATTACTTACCTTTTCTGCAAAAAAATTGCGAATGATAAGTTCGATCCAAGCGGTGTTAAAAAACGAGCACGTCCACTCTTCATGGCCTTCGTCCGTCTAGGAAAACGATGGGTGCGCACGTCTGTCTTGGTTGAACAGCGCCTTCGGTGACTGTGAAGGTCGATTCTTAATGGCACTCTTTTAAGCAGTCAGTGCAAACAAATGCAGTGCCTGTGTTCTGTAGATGCCTTTCTCCTTGTCCTTTTCGCTCTATGGATCTCTTTCCTATCGTCTTCAGCGATCTTTACACTTTCTTTGACTGCAGTACGGTCCTTTTCCATGCGGCGTATATGTGCAAGCCAGCAAAACTGTCTCTCAGTGAGCATAAAGGAGATGGTAGTGGATCTGGTTCTTGTGAGAAACTTAGTGTTTGTGATATTGTCCTTTCTTGAGATATGCAAGATTCTCCGAAGGCATCGCACATGGAGCATTTTAAGCCTGCTCTCTTGTTTGGCGTAGGTTGTCCGTACAGCATGTTGAGGACACAAGCCTGATATACCTTCAGTTTTGTGCTCAATGACAGATTTTTGCTGCTCCATACTCTTTTGGTCAGCTTGGATAGTAATGCCGCTGCTTTTCCGATCCTTGTGTTTATCTCAGGGTCGAGAGACAGATTGCTGACGATAGTTGAGCCTAAATACTTGAAGTTTTCAACGACAGAGAGTTCGTATCCGTTGATTGTTATTGATGAAGAGATCGCTGTGTCCTTTGCCATAACCTCAGTTTTCTTTATACTTATTGTAAGTTCGAACACTTTGCAAGTGCTTGTGAGCCTGTCTAAAGGACCTCACGACCCCCACCCCCAAGCACTTAGTGTACACATAACAATTAAACTAACGTTACACTTGGTTTTCCAATATCTTAACTTTTACCTAAGTAACATATCTGAAATCACACCTTTAGACCAAAGTCAGCAAATGTATATTTGTGAAGCTAAAGTTGTTTGTATGACCACATAACATTTCCAACATTCTGGAAACAGCATTGATATTCCTGCATTACTGTGTTTTGATGTAGAACTCAAGCTGGTAAAATGTGTGTACATTTTATGAGATTCAAGAGATTTGTTTCCCGCCATCCATATATTATATTGTATAAGTCGCATTGATGTATTAACTTTTATTTTTTCAATGCTTATTTTGTAGTGAATCCGTAATGACATACGACAATTTCCATATGATTATGTATTACCGTATCCGAATTCAACATTTTCCGCTTGTTGCGTTTATGAACTATATGAGCAACCGAAGAATGCTAGAAATGGCAGTATGAGAATACATAATCGAACGTAGATTGCCGGGTTACGTTCCAAGTCCTTTATTAGAGAGTAATACGAATATTTTTTCAATCCTGAAAAGCTTTCTTTGGAACGTAAATTGACGGATTAAAGAGAGTTTGTGCGGATATGTACGAAAATATTCTGTAAAGAATGAAGTTCTTGCTTTTGTTGTTTAGGATCTATATCTGCATGCTATAAAAATGTGTATTTGTGAGATTCCAGCTATTTAGATGAAGACATGTTATTTTCATCTGAAATGGTATTGATGCACTCAATTTGACCCTTAGCCTATTGGCGTCAAGTGATTGAAAAGTTAAATAAGTGATGTTTGATCCAGGAATTATGTAAATAAATATTCTCTCCACCATTATCCGTTTTTGTTTTGCATTCTAGTTATTACAATTCGTTCGTAGCAACATGTGGTCATGAGGTCTTAAAACGTCTTAAAACGAATTAAAACCACAAACGAGAGTTGAGGCGGTGCCCCACTGTGTTCCTATATTTGTTTGTTTTGTCCTTTGGTGTTTCATTTTCTGTGTTGTCTGCGAGGGTTGTTCGTGTGTGTCTTTGGGGAGGCTGCGTGTTTTGAACGTGGCTTCCCTGTTGGATATTCTTTCTTGTTTTTTGTAGTAGTTGTACCGAGTGTTCAAATGCAGAAATATACATGTATATAAATGTCGTAAGATTTTTGTATTGCTATATAAACCAGATGTGTTGGACTTTTCGAAAGTATAGAACGCAAAAAATGCGGATTAATTTATACTTTAAAACATCCCTGACGCCCTTTAGCACCAACGTAACATATGGTTTACAGTTTGCTACACGAACCAAACATGGTATCAATGATCATCTGATACATATAAAAAGATTTTTTATGTGTAACTGTCGTCTAACTTCAACAAGAAAAAACGAGAAATTTTATCGTCAAGAAAAGTATGAACCCAATATAAGTGCTAGGAACGTCTCTAATCCTATCAATCGTTAGCACAGCTGATGAAGGGATACTTAGAGACTATATCAAGAAACACATGAAATGTAAAATGAATCAAAATTAATATCTGCTTTTGGATATGCCGGCTTGTGTAGTCTTGATGACAATAGAAAACATATTTTTAACACAACAGCTACTTCCTAAATTTAATTGTTTTTATCACAATATAATATTTTATTTAAGTTTCACTTTTCATGAAATTACATATACATCCATTGTCATAGAATATTAATGAAACCCTTTCTAAAAGAAATATGATAGACTATTTATTTTAAAACTTACATGGATAAAAAGTAAAACATAAAATATTTATGCATTAAATGACTCTGTACGATTAGTATTCAACGTTATACTTTCCTAGAACTTGATTAATGACCATATCATATAAAATGCTTAAATGGTTTTGTATGACCTACACTAAAGTAATCAACTATCAGTATCTGAATACTTTCTACTCTACTTGCAACACCTATCAAACCTTAACATGACCAAAATTTATTTGATAAATACCCAGTTAACCTTTGTATAGTACACCACATTTGTTCTATCTGTACAGTAATTTTTTTAATTGAGGAAGATTATTCTCTATTCATACTTCCTAATGTATAGCTAGATAAGGTCGCTATGCCCTAAACCCAGCAGATCATCACATGTAATGTCAGACTGGTAATAATAAAAGGAATATGTTACATAATCATCCGCTTTATATAAATCTATCCCGCCTCTTTAGAAAAAATGTCTTCTTTTAAAATGCGAAAAACAAATAATTTATTTTGTGTGACCTTAAACGACTATATCTTCCGCATTCAACAAAATGCATTTTCATCGCTGGTTGAATAATTTGAAGTATTTGAAGACAACTGCAATTTGAAACAAAAGTAGTGGTGTCTATTTCACAAACTGTAATTGGAATAGACAAGGCTGATCTTGGATGTAACGTTCAATTGTCAGAATCTTTTTTTCACCTAATTTTTAGACTTAATATGGATTTTTAAAAGTATAACATGGTATTTATTGGTATTAAATTTTTCATTTGAAGTTGGTAAGTTTATATTTAAACGCAGTTTTAATTTTAACTTCCTGAATACCTTATACATTTCTGTGTTACGCGCCAACTAAGTGGAAAAAAATAATTTGCTGTAATGGTGCGAGATATTCGCATAAATAAAATGGATACTTTAAGTTTGAAAAAATGATCGTTAATTTTTTTTATGTGGTTCAATTAAACTTCATCAATCACGAGCAATACATGTATATTTATTGTTCAAACATCTTTGACAAATGAATTATTTAATATATAATATATAAATGCTGTCCTTACAACGTTTTGTCCGTCCATTTGTATTCCATCAAAACAAATGTATTTTCATATTATTTCATAACTGGAATAATTGGTCCACTTAATAATGAAGAGGTACAAAATTAACGAGTATTCAATGTTCCGCCAACTATGGATTTCCCACATCCAGTGAAGCGGAAAAACTGCCAAAACAGGGACTGCATACAAGAAATAATGTGTCTATATAAATATCAAATTGTATTTTTTTCTTCTTCTTTATAATGCAAGCTGTATTTCCGTAGCTCACATTTTACCTTTCTGCACCTTTCACTCTTTGCACTTACTCCGTGATTTTAATGAAGCATTGTAATGCAATGCACTCATTTCAAGTGTCTTAACTGGTATGTTTATCATTGAAATGGTTAGTGCTTTATATGTGCAAAGAAATAACTCGTGATAGGTTAACACTTTCATTCCGATTAAACGCCCCTTTAAAAAAAGAACTTCCGCTTGACACAAGTGAAAAATATTCAAATCATCTTTCAACTAACACGATTAGAATCATAATGATAATTATCATTATGGCAAATAATTACACACATATATATGTTGTATGCCATAATAATAATTATATATTTATATATTAATATAATATAATATAATATAATATAATATAATATAATATAATATAATATAATATAATATAATCATACAATTTATATAAAATTTAATTCGGAAAGTTAACAACTGAGGCCGAAGTCGATTGTCAATTATTGGGCCTCGCAGTGGGAAAGTGGGTCTTTTGGCAACCAACTGTTTTTACCACTTCACCGATGGTCTGGGAATGTGTGTTACCCTGTGCAACTTACCTAATGTGTAAGGAACCGATAAGTAGGTCTATTTGATTATAACTGATTGGTGGGTCAAAATGTTGTGTGAAATTTTAATAGCACATTAGCACAAGGCACACTAAGTAAAATTGTATTACAGATTTTTAAACACTTGTCAGGTCACCTTTTAAACTTCCGCATTCAACATTACCTGTGAGTTTAACATAAAGTAGACACGTTTGTAGTTTTAATACTTGGTAGGATGCATACGTACAATGTATACATGCGTTGAATCTTTCAGTCTTTGTCTATGTTTAATTTTATATAATTTTCTTTTCCATTTTAATATTATAGATATTTGTGGAAGTAGAACTGCCTTTTCATCTAGATCCATTATTAAATAGAATGTGGAAATACATATTTCTTGTCAACATAAAGACCAAAGCAATGTCATAATCATTTGCAGTATCAACAAACAATCTATATATTGCAACAAAATTAAAAAAGATTAATAATTTTTATAAGAAATTATCTACGCGTTTTCACTTAGATATTGTTAGCAGTTTTTATTGGCCATTGCAGTGTGCGACAACTACAGCAATCGGCATGACGGAGTGGCTGCCATTTCTATTATTATTATTACATTTTTTGTAGCAAAGGTAAGATAATCTATAATATTTTTTTATCATCACATAGATCCAATATTAGTAATTATAATATTATTAATCTGTTCATGGAAACAGATTCAGTCTATTTGAATTTAATCTCGCGATATAGTAATCAGTATATGACAATATGTGAACTCGCAAAGCATGCAACAAATTGTTCGTTCAATAAACATAATAAAATATCTTGCCTTGTTTGTAGAAAGAGTGAATTACATTTAAAAGAGAACTATGAAACTTTACTGCAATATGCAATTGTTTCTCTAACACTGAATACATACACTGTTACCAGCAAAATAATGACATTTGCGTACGCATGCCATCAAAGACCGAAGTAATTGATATATCGTCCGTTAAGCGTCAGACGGGCTCATCAACGTTCTTCTTCTATATGCTAATGAGCCCGTCTGGCTCTCAATGGATGAGATATAAATATAAGTCATACCGAATTGAAAATAAATACAAAGACTTCCGTTTTTTCTCCACTATTTTACCTGTTTAAGGAAATTATTTTGTGTTGATGTAGAATTGAAATATCGTCCACCACAAAAATCATAATAGATGTAATAGTTTGGTGAGTTGTTTGAGCCATTACACTGGACTTCACGTGTAAAAATATACGAACTCACTTGTAGAACTTTACGAAAATCAGCGGGAGCAAGTTATCCGAAATTTAACCACTCTGATAATGTGAATTTATTAGGATAGAGTGACGTAACATGCCATTGCACCATTTAAATCATTAAGAATTTAAACAATTACAAATTGATTGATTGAATCATTTATAAATCTCATATTTTCACATTTGATAATTTTCAGGTGTTGCATTGAATGAATGTAAGAGGTGTGAATGTTGTAAAGGTGGAGCTAACCGTTGTGAATATTACGGCTCGATAACTGCTTACTGCCTAGATGGCTGTATTGATAGATATTTTGGCAGCCGTTGCGTACACGCTTGTTATAACCTCTGTCAATCGTGTACATCGTATATCAACTGCATCGCCTGCCGATTTGGAAAGTATGGATCATCCTGTCAACAGGATTGTGGGCTTGGTTGTCAAAACCATCAATGTGACATTAATAGTGGGAGTTGCACATGTTTATCTAATTTTCAAGGTAATAATTGTGATCAATGTGTAAACGGTAAATACGGTGATATATGTGACACAAACTGTTCCGCAGGTTGCATAAATAAATCATGTTACATAAATGGTAACTGTTATAATTGCAAGCCTGGGTTTACAGGAAATATGTGTACTTAGTGTGAGTATGGTAAATATGGAACTGATTGTAACATTCGATGTCCACTTGGTTGCAGCAATGGCACTTGTAAAAATACTGGAGATTGTTATGGTTGTAAGCCCGGGTTTACTGGAAGTATGTGTAATCAGTGTGAGTATGGTAAATATTGAACTGATTGTAACATTCGATGTCCACTTGGTTGCAGCAGTGGCACTTGTAAAAATACTGGAGATTGTTATGGTTGTAAGCCCGGGTTTACTGGAAATATGTATAATCAGTGTGAGTATGGTAAATATGGAACTGATTGTAACATTACATGTCCATCAGGTTGCAATGGCACTTGTAAAGATAATGGTGATTGTCACAATTACAAGACTGGATTCACTAGAAGTAAATGTGATCAATGTGTCGGCGGTAAGTATGGAATCAACTGTGAACACGATTGTCCGAAAACTTGTGCGCTCGCAACTTGTGATAGCACAACAGGGGTGTGTAATGATGGCTGTAGAATTGACTATTACGGTGAGCAGTGTAACATGATGTGTGCGACGACATGCTTACCAGATGACGAAGGTACAAGGTGTTTTTATACAAATGGAAGTTGCGTAAAAGACTGTCAAAATGGATACCATGGTGATATGTGTCAAGACCGTTGCAGTGAAAACTGCATCAATATAATCTGTACAAGAGCAAATGGTGTATGTAAACTCGGCTGCGTTGGAGAATTCAAAGGAAATGATTGCACAGAACGTAATTATATTTTTTTTCTCTTTCAATTCGCTATAAGTTACATTTTTTTCATATTTATTTCCATAGTAATTTGGCAATATGATCATGTTTTTAAAAATATTTTTATAATTGTTTCATAGTTCTTTGAAAAGAATTTCTGCTTCATACGTTATTTGAAAATTATCTAATGATAGCTCGTCATTCCTGCAGTATAAGGCAAATATACCTTACTTGAACTTTAAAGTCATAAAATTGTAGAATTTATTGCCAAAACAGAAATTTATATCTTAGACTTCCTTCAGTATGCAACATTGTCAAACAATCTTATCATAACAAGGTATTCTCTAAAACATGATATTTAGAATATTTTCCTTGTAACGGTAACCCAGTGAAACGGATTTCCTATTGTTAACATTCAATATTACCGAAAGGCAAATACATTCTAGAAGTGATTTTACCGTGCTGGCAAAATAATATAAATTAAGATCTATTAGCCAGCCACAATTTATTATGTTTAGTGATTTTCTATTTTTGGTGTATAACTTACTAGTTTTACTTGATTCATTATTCACACAACTGCATTTTATGGTTTTAAAGCCTTTAAGATAAAGCGTTTTCAATAATTCTACCTAAAACCGATATATTACACCTATCTCAGAGATCATATCCGATTGTGATAACACGGCAGATTCTTCGAATGTTGGCCCATTCATTGGAGTTGGAGTTGGACCTGTGGCAGTTACTCTTGTCGCTGTTGGGATATTCATTATAATAAGACGGTACCTAAGGTCAGAAACATTTTTGCTATTAAATATGACATTGTTATTCTGCTAAAGGTAGCTTTAATTTTCTGTTCACCAGCAATTACTTAGTATACAGTTATTGACTCAGCCAAAGAATATATCTGGTATTCACAGGCAGAAAGACACATAGGCCAAGTCGAATCCAATGTCAAGATGAAATTTTGCCTATACGTTTCATATCATATTATACGGCTTTTTACTCAGCAGCCGTCTTCACACCCTATAAACGACTGTATCCCCCGCTTCCTCTTGCGAGTGATCAAAACAATAAAATGACACGGAAAAGGTACGAATCGTCATTAAATTCATTATTTGGCTTTACACTCTATGTGTATTTAAGTTAAACGGTAAGTCTAACATAAATATGTGTATATGATGATATAATAGATGCAACTGACAGGTAATGTTTAAAAAATGTTGACTGATAACACTCATTGCATGAAAATTCTCTCGACGATGTCAAGAAATTGATGAATATCACGCCAAATTGATTTGTAATCCAATTATCCATTTTGTTTTCTGTAATAAGTATGCATACTCCATAAACGTATGTAAATAAAATGTTTTGTTTCTGTTGCGTTTTTGAATGAAATTAATTTTTCTCTAGTCGGTAAAAAAACATTTACTGTATGCCGGCTTGCCAATTTTGATATTTGATCGGAATTCGTATTTGCGAATGATACTGTATTCCATCTTGCGATTACAAAAGGCGATTTATGTCCTTGAAATGCGTAAATGAAATAAAAAAATATGCATATAAAATTGTTTCTTTTAATCAGTCGTCATGTTTATACTGCCATTAAATGTCGACCCCCCCTCCCCCCCCATGTGATGCTTAAACTAATCCATTGGGGTGGTTGGATTCGAGTGTCTGTGACTCGCTATCCTACTTAATTAAATAATTAATTGAATGCTTCAGCATCGTTTACATGCAAGTGTTCAGAGTTGGATTTACACTTATATACTATCATAAAATACGAATTAGAAACTGAATGTATACACAAGGTCCCTACCATGTCTTGCAAGAAATTAATCGTCGATCCCCTATGGAAATCGCACGAAGTAATGTTACCTTACGATTTCAAAATATCAGTGAGATGAGACAGGAGAGGACTATAGGTTGACCACCGTCTGTCTGTCCGTCTGCAAGAAAATGATCCTCTGATTTAAAAACAACAAACAAAACTATTTCACCCGCAAGTATCCTGCGGATGAACGTATAAATAGAAAAGGATAACGAATATATTATCGGAAAAGTCGATTAAGTCCTTATTAGTAATTCAGAGTTAACTTCATGGTGAATCAGTCAACAAGATTCAAAAGCAGCACAAAATAGCCGAATGGCCTAATGGTTTAACTCCGTTTCTCAATAATAAACTTTGATAAACATGTCATCGTTACAAATACAGCCGACATGTTTACTGACTGTCAAGATTTACCGCTATTTCTGATGTTAGAAATAGTTTGCATTTGATAGTGATAACGCACACACGCCAGGAATATGTCCTTGTGGATTTGGTCGTTTTCATTGCTTTTTACAGTTTACAGTTTATTAATCAAGTCAAGGCCCATAAGGGCCTCTGACAACAATTGTAACAATAACAAGTCATAGTAACAAAATCAGATTGGCATGTAAAATCTGACAAATCGTTGCAGAAGTAACTGATGATGTGGAGGATGAGAACTAACTATTTATCTAAAAGTAGACATCATTTTTTTTACAGAAAACAGTCAGTTTTAACAAAGTATTCTTATTGTAATTGTTCATAAGGTCAGACAATTTGAGAGTATCTGGATATTTAAAATAATATTCATCTATATATTAAATATATAGATGAATATTATGTTGATAGAAAAAAAAATATATTACATTTTTTATCAACTTTGAAATATATATTTGTAATAAAAAGGAAATTCATCTCCTAAATATGTTACAATTACACAAATGACAAGTACTTTGTTCTCCTGCATTGTTTTCAAATCTACCCTTTTCTATTGGCAACATGATTCATGCATCTGAATTTACAAAGTGAAATGCTAAGGTCAAAAGGTAAAAGCTTGAAATATTTTTCAAATACAAATTCGTGTTTATACATTCTATAATTTAAACATTTGCTTGGGTTATTAACTGAATAGTTCCAGTTTTGTATAAACCGATCTTTAATTCAAGTGTTAACAGCATTTTAGAAGGAGTTACAAGAGCGAATCTTCTGATCTAACGACTAATTAGATATACCAAGAGAATCAAGACTTTTTTTTAAAATAACATAACCAGTTAAATTTCTTGTTTTGCCTCTGAGACAGTGAGAGAAGTTCTGTACAAAATATTACAAATTTTATTTTTCTTGGAGCTTATTAACTTACTCCAAAAACTCCCTGAATTTACTAATAACTGCAAACATAGCTTTGCGTGCTTGATCAACTAAATGAGCCTCAGTTCTACCGAACTTGCCATTGAATGAAAATTGAATACCTAGGTATGAGAAGTAGCCAGCAATTTCTAAAATATTACCACTCTCAAATTGAAATACTGAAGCATTACGTATACCTCTCTTATTTTTCAAAAATATGACAACTTTAGCCCCTATGAGGTGCAATACTCTGAAATAGCATTAAGAGCTGACTGGAGGTCATTAGGGGTCTCTGCTAAGGTTACTGTGTCATCAGCATACAATAGCAAATATAACTTGAAGAAGAAAACTTCAAAATCGTTATCACTTAACATATGACTAGCATTATCAGAAAATAACTGAAGACCATGAAATTTACTAGACAAAAAGCTATTAATCATTCCAGAATAAAAAAATAGAATAGGAAAGAGATTTTCACCTTGTCTAACTCCTGTATCACAAAAAGTTCAGATGGAGTATTGTTTGATTTTACACAAGACTTCGCTTTATCATACATGTTGAGAATAATTTTAAAACATTTACCATCAATATTGTAACTTAGAATCTTTCGCCGCAGAGCAATACGATTGACTGAGTTGAGGGAAATTCGGTTAATCCAAAAAAGCACAGTAGAGTTTTGTATTATTGACAAAATACATATCTATTAACAACTTTAAAGAAAATATATGATCAACAGGGCTATAATGTGTTCTAAATCCAGCCTGTTCTTCACACAATATGTTATTGACCTCAAAAGTGTTTAACCTAGTGTTTTATAAAGATGTGAACAACTTTCCAAAACAGCTTAATATAGTTATGCCCCTGTAATTGTCGGGGTTATTAATGCTACCCTTGTTCTTGTACAAAGGTAAATAACATCATTACTCCAGATATCGGGAAAAATACCCGACAACGACAGACGACGGACACAGGGTAATCACAAAAGCTCTTCTAGAGCACTTCTTGCTCAGGTGGTGAGGTAATAGACCCTCATTTTTTTCCTCTAATGGCACTTCTGCTTGTAAAATGGGGACTTATTTCATTCTCAGAATGTATTTTCAGTAAAATAAGACAAGGTTCATGTTAAAGTGCAAAATACAAAGACAAACCTAAAATAAAGCTGATTACTGTGCGACGCTGTCAAGAAAGCGATCTACAAAGGATTAGTGAATTCAATCTGGCGCCGCTTCACCCCATTTACTGTTCATTTTCTCACATGTTATTAATTGCAGTTGCGATTATATATTATTTAGTTGGTTTGAAATTCTAGAAAATATAGTCTTGTATGAGACATCGTCGCATTACGGTCTCATGATGGTGAACATTTGTGCCAAGTTATTTCAAAATCCCTTAATGTATAAAGAAGTTATGGCACTGACACGAAACACAGACCATGTTTCTCCTTTAAGTGTAACTTTAAAAAGAAAAAGGAAAGTAAAAAGATGGGCATTAACTACATATGGCCGATGTTTGTATGAAAACTTTGAGAGAGGTAGGTGCAATAGCATTGAAGTAATTGCACGACCAAATATATGAGGACACATATACAAACAGATCGAACAGACAGACCGCATGGTGACTGCTTTATACCGCCCTCCTTTAAACATTGTTTGCGGGTTCTAAATATGAAGAAATATTACAGGAGCATAGGAAACGCCGACATTTTGTAAAGAAGTCACTCACAAACAGGCGTACAGTCTATCTACCGAACTCGCAAGCACTTGTACAGAAATTAAGCAAGCATGCATACAGTCAGGAAATAGCACTGAATCTTCTTTCCTTTACGGTTATAAACAAATTCGAGAATTTATCGATGATTTTATTTAATTTTACCAAACTAGTATTGTTTCTTTATCCATGAAACAGTGGAATTTACATATAGGTCATTCTTCCAGCAAGAAAATAAGTACTTGTGACGCCGACAATGTATAATTTCTGGACAAAATCAGTGATCAATCGAGTTTTTGCTATAATTCTACCTGTCATCAGACTAGCACATTATATACAGAAACAAGTCATGTTCAGGTTCTAATAAAATGAAAATATATATACCTTTAAAGCTAATCAGTCACTTTAAAATGTTGTTTTTCAACGTTTAGCTGTCAGTTTATTGTTTTGATCACTCGCAAGAGGAAGAGGGGAAATACAGTCGTTTATAGGGTGTGGTCTTATTATGTGATACTGTTATTTATATATATTAATTCACAAAAACGTAGATATTGGCTGTTGCTTTTCTGTGCCTTACAATTTAACAACTGGTATTATTGTCTGACTTATATCAGTTTCATCTATAGCAAAAGAAATGAGACGAGGACTGTGATGATGGAAATAGATTATTGTAGAGGGCGTTGACATGCATTACCAATACCGTTCATGGAAAACCTCAATTCAATTGATCTAACAGCATTTCTTAACTTTTTACGTGTTTGTTGACATGTGGACATTCTACTTGTTCTACTTTAAATAATTTTACGTAAAACGATTGATGATGATCTGTTCAAGTGAAATACACGTACTAGTTGACTTTTCGAAAAGCATGGTAGCATGACATATTCGTGAATATGAATGAGACTTTATCAAGACCATAAGATATATAAGGTAACTACGAAAACCAATGAAATTTAACTTCGCAGAGCTTGCACGAGGCCTTAAGACATCATATATTATTACGTAGTATCTCGTGCATATTCTTAGCCCGCCCGTATAGCTCAGAAGGGAGAGCGCAGATGTATAGATCGCTGGGTCGTGAGATTAATCCTCGGGCGAGGCTAATGTTCTCCGTCACAATTTGATAAAAGATATTGTGTCTGAAATCATTCGTCATTCTACTCCCCCTGATTCGTGCGCGGAAGTTAGTAGTTACTTGTGGAGAACAGGTTTGTACAAGTACACTGGTTAGGTTTATTGCTCACCGTTAAATATCTGAAATACTGTTGAAAAACGGTGTTAAACCCCAAAACGAACAAAATCGTGCGTATTGCTTATATTCAGATTTCTTGATCGACTTGAACTTTTTTTCTTTTTACAGAGTTTACAACGACAATTGCATATTTAAGAGCAGTTGATACACACTGTAAAATCATTGTTTTAGGGCGGTTAAATTTGATACATGTTAGTACTACAAAGACATATTCAAATTATATAATTTAAGACATATATCAAACCGTATACCATTTTTTTTCCAGACATGGACATGTAAGACAGCACAAACCAGGTATGACAATATTTTTAGTTGTCTGCGTAGATAAAGCTTTGGTACTTATTTGATTTCTGTAGACTTTATTTCAGCAAATACAATTGCTGTTGCTTCTTCTCCGTACTGTATGCATAGTTATGGTGAAATATGATTTTGTTTACAAGTTAATATCTTGTTTGCAACAAACTTAAACTGTAGACATCATTGTAATTGTTGCCTTTAAAATCACTTCATTATGATTTAACATGTAATATTCATTCAAGTTTTCTGATATTTTTATACTCCAGCATTCTGTATTTGTAAATTACAGAAGACGCACATGAGTTAACAGATAACATACACGATAACGTCAAAACAACCACTGCCTTGCCGAATGTACAAACAAATACAAGTACCGATTTATTCCATACTATTTTTTACATTTATTGTGGGAAATTATTACAACGAATGTAACATGCCTAAAATGTTGTGCGAATTTGACATTAAATGTTTTATGTTCTACAAATGTAAGGAAATATACTAACTCTAATTTCAAATTAACAATATGTTAACCTTATAAATGTGGTTGATATAGATACTATATTTTCCTCATGTTTTTAGATGCTGGCTATGAAAATACACAATTTCCAGCATATGAAGAATTGAAAGAGAGTAAAAATGAATCAAGTACGTATGACAGTATTGATGATACCAGCACCAGTTAGACAGATCACATTTTGTTGCTCATAATAACTGGACGTGTTTGTCACTTTTGTGTACATAAGCAGATATCATTACCTGCATAATATCAGTACAGAATCTCTAAAATATCATTTTTTATTCCCTGATCATGTGCATATAATACTATTGCAACAAAATATCCCTATTAAATTGACAATAAATAATGTGTGATAAATGTTAGAACAGGCAGAATTATTATAATTGCACCAAACTCATGAAATTGTAGTATGTTACACATTTTACAATTTATTATTATATTCCTGTTGATTTTTTCTTATCTTTGTGACTAAAGTTAATATTTGTGTTATCAGATTGTAAACTGATGGTTTTTTACGCTCTTACACTCTTACGATCATCAAAGAAATTATGCTATTATGTCTGTTATTATTTTATGATTCTTTTCCTGTGTACGTATATATGTAATTATGGTTATTGTATTGTACAACAATGTTGTTTGCTAAGTATTTGTTTTTTTTTCGTGTAATTTATAAGTGATTTTTCATACAAATGAACACCACCTACAAAACAAAAAAATGTCTAAGAAATTAATCAAATTAAAACAGATATTATTTGTTTTGTTAATGACGGTTTTTAATTCTTAAACCATTTTCATTGTATAAGTTTCCTCTTCCTTCTATTGCTATATCTCAATGACGGATGTAAAGTTTGAATAAATAAAGGAATTCTAATGTTTCATTTAAACTGTGAGACAATAGTTTCATACTGTTACTCTTTCATAAATTATTAATTCAAGCGTAGATATATGCAGTTTTAAGGGAATAAAGTACTTATGACATTTTCTAACAGTTTTGTTAGGGTTAAATTCTTTTATTGACTGTTAAAATCAATGAGAGCTAAAGGTACATGCGATCAAGTAAATATTCCTGGACTGTATTTACGGGTTTTAGTGTAGAAATCTGACATATAAGGAAGCCATCCAGTAGTCCGACGTATGTTCGATGGTTTTATCCAGATATACACCCATACGTATAATAATGCTCTATGGGGCACCTGAGTCTTCCGCGACCACCAAAAGCTTGAAAGTCGTCGTATGAGTTATTACTATGTCTGTGTGAAGGTAAACCCGTCTTAAAAATACTGTATCTGTTAAACATGTTCTTGTTCAGTTTGAATGAGGTTTCTTTACATGTGTCTCAACCGTATTAAACCTCATAGCACCTTAACGTATTCTTTTCACAAGCTGCTCACATCGTATTGCGTATAAAACACTGTCTTCAAACTAAACACTGAATAATTGTTTTCTTAGGAGTGATAGAATATTTGTATAATTTGATGTACTTACTGGAACCGTTATGACGTTTGTCAATTTCCGTATGATTAAGTATTCCCATATGCGAATTAAACATTTTCCGTTTGGTTGCACTTATGAACTATATAAGCCACCGGAGAATGCCAGAAAAAGCAGTATGAGAATACATAATCGAACGTAGATTGCCGGATTTCGTTACGAATCCTTTACTTAAAGAGGGTGCGTACGAATATTTTTTTTCAGTCATGAAAAGCGTTCTTTCGAAAGTTAATTACGGGATTTCGTTACGAGTCCTTTACTTAAAGAGAATTGTACGAATATGTATGGAAACGTTCTGTAAAGAGCACAAAAGTTCCTGTTTAGGATCTATATCGCATACTATAAAAATGTGTTTTGTGAGATTCAAGCTATTTGGATAAAATCATATTCTTTTCGTCTGTAAAGAGCATTGATGTACTAAGTGTAACCCTTACCCTGTTGGCGGCAAGTGATTCTGCCATTGCGGCCAGCGCAGACCAAGATCAGCCTGCACATCCGTGCAGTCTGATCATGGTCTGCAATGTTCACCATTCAGTCAGTATCCTTTTGATAAGCACCTCTTCTAACAGTAAATGGTAATGTCCGAATTGAAAGATGGACAAGTTCATAATAGAAATTTAGCAGGCTAAGGGTTAATTATATCAGATATAATTCTGCCAGTTATAAGAAAAGTTGAATAAGTGATGTTCGATCCAGGATTTATGTAAATAAATATTCTCTCCACCATTATCCGTTTTGTTTTGCATTTTAATGGTTGCAATTCGTTCGCCACAACAAGTCACGTGGTCGTTAAACCGAATTAAATCCCCTAATGAGAGTTATAGTAGTTGTACGGAGTGCTGAAATGCAGAAATATAGTTATATGGTTATAAATTTTGTGTTCTGTAATGCTATAGCTACCAGATTTATAAAATCTGTTGAAAGCACAGAATGCAAAAAAGCGGATTCAGTTTATACTTTAAAACACCCATGACGCCCTTTAGGACCGACTGGATTCAGTGTTGCTTGATTTTCTGGTACTTTTTTGTTATGGAGTCCATTAAACTTATGTGTAATAAAGTTGCACAGGTGCGAGGGGTTGGAGGAGGGGGGGGGGGGGGGGGCGGGGGTTGCTGGGAGCGCGAGAGGTGTTGCACATTTCTTTACCTCTCAGGAACAGACTCAATAAAACCGAGTCTGCTATTATACTTCTTGGTTACATAATATGCTTCAAAAAAGATCTTTTTACTGATTTTATAAACGTCTGGTTTACTAACAGTTTGCTGTACGAGTCACAAAACGGTGTTAATGATCATCTGATTCAGATTTTTGTGTGTGATTGTCGTCTAACTTTAACAAGAAAAATGAGAAAATATATCGTCGAGAAGTATGAATCCAGCGTAAAAGTTTAGAACGTCTCTAATGAATTGCCATTTACATAGCATCCATGGCAACTAAGGCAAACTTCGCGCACCTAGTTTGTTTAATCCATCTTTCACAACACCATTGATATTATATGTATGTTTTGCCGGGTTTAAGTGATACCACAAAAAGTTTGTCAAATGACTACTTTTCAGTTTTTGATGTTGAGGAAGAACTCAGTAGCCACTCCTAGCATTATTTCAGACACATATTAAACTACCGACTTTCCATCTGGAACACAAAATAATTTTACACCTAGTGCTAGGTGTAGGACCCAGGGTAGCGATGGCAAGTAATCCAAATTCCGCGACTTTAACCATTTGATCAGTGAGGCCCCTTTCACCATTCTGGGATGTAACAGGGTGCTATCATGCAAAGCGACAATTGTTTTCTTTTGTTGAATGCCGGATATTATCTCAAGATATTAAAAAGATATTCATGATATGTTTTCAGTCCATTAGTCGGCTTCACATGTTTTTGTTTTCATCGGGAACGCCCATAGAGGTTGTCATTTACCAGATATTTTCACCAACTAGCTCTTATTCACTATTATCGTTGCTCCATGGGACACTATCCGTGTAATCAGATGTACAACGTTTACGTTATTATCGCCCTTAAGCAAAGGAAAAGGTCCACTATCGCATCATTCGACAAATAGTTTACATGATTTTTTTTTCTCAAAAAAGCATAAATCTTACTGAAACCTCACTGCACGTGGAACGTCCTAAATATTATTATAATTATTATTAATATACCTAACTTATATAGCACTCTTTTCTTACAAAATATGTACGTTCAAAAGTGCTTTACAGAAACATAAAGAACACATACATATACATACATACATGAACATAAAGAACACATACATACACATACATACATGATGTATGGAGTAAAACAGTTTAGGCAGTCCTCCATTGATGGTTGTATTTCAGTGTCATCAGTTATTTAAGATACAAAACAGGATACTATGTCTGTCCGTATTTTGTCTATTTTGCTTATGAAAAAGTCACTAAAGTCTTGAGCGAGTTGTTTGAATGATGCAGCTTTTGGTAAAGTGATGTCATTTCTAGCACCTAACAGATGCTTAGTGATTTTGAAAAGAGTCTTTGAATCTTTTCGGCAAGATTCTACCTTATCCGAGAAGAAATGCATTTTTGCCTTTTTTGGTAACCTATTTACTGTTGCACACTGTTCTCTGTAAAGCTGATGGTCTATTGTCAGTCTCTATTTGCGCCATTTCTGTTTCAACTTGCGCCTTAAATGTTTAGCATCATGAAGGTCTTACAGAGATAGGTCAACATACTGACACAGTAGGATTTGTTTCACCGTGACTTTTCATTCCAAAATTCCTAAATTCAACATTTTCAATGATAAACATGTAATAATACATAGCATATGATAGGTTACACTGATGTACATGTATCTTATGTTATGAGTAATCGCAGTGTTTTCTGCTGAATCTTGACATGATTTTTGCGACATCAATGATTCTTTGCGTTGAAGTAGAGATTAAAGTGTAGATAAAACATTCAGAGGAAAATAAAAGTTTTATTGGAGAACTGTATCATCCATACTTCTAGGTTGCACTTAACAACTTGAGACATTTATGGTAGTAGACCCTTAATGACAATCGGCAAGTTTCATGTGGTATTTCGGCAATTTCCGGTTTTTACGGAAAGCTAAATGTTTTATTTCGACAATTTCCGGTTTGTGCACGTTAAGCTTTATTTACGTCCGAAGAATGCCGACGTACCTAACACGGATATGGCCGAGTGTCATTACTGATCTAATACTTTAACTTTTAATCAAATGCTTGAAGCAAGAGCGGACGCAGCGGTCCAGTGCATGATAACACTGTCTGACTACGAAACCAGGCGTGTTGAGCTCCTCCAACTAAAAATTAGAAACAATGACATGAGAGCCACGTGTTTGGATGCTTTACAGTTGGCTCGCTAAAGAAACAGGTAAGCTTCTGGAATTGAGCGTCTGCTGTGTCTTACACTATCCTCCCAAGATCCTATCATTACCAACTTTTGGAGGAGTCGCCCGTATGGGTTACCTGCGGCGCCTATGAATAAGCTTGCAAGAAAAACAAACATGCTTGAAGCATGCTCAGCATGGGAACAAAACATAATTTTCTCGTACAGCTCTAGGTTGCACAGATTAACTTGTCGTCAGTATAAAACATACATACAAGTCGAAACATTTACCAGATTATTTTGAAGCACGCTAAACATAGATACAGATTGTGACTTTATTTAAAATTTGACTTTGCTCCTTGGCTATGTTTGGGCTTCCGGGAACCAACCCTTACCTTTTTGTACGTAAGTAGTATATACATAAGTTCGCTGACTTTAAATCACTTGCCCTTCACCTATGTAGGTTCAAGCTTCACTCGGGGCGTTAAATTCTTCATGTGAGGAAGCCATCCAGCCTGCTTACGGAAGGTCGTTGGTTCTACCCAGGTGTCCGCTCGTGATGAAATAATGCACGGAGGAGCACTGGGGGTCTTCTTCCACCATCAACGCTGCAAAGTCGCCTCATGACCTCATTGCGTCGGCGCAACCTTAAACCAAACAAAACCAAAACAAAACTACCATGAAAGTTTACTTTTAAATTGCCATTCGCTTTTATATCATATATGTCAAAAACCAATCTATTCATGATATTGTTCTTAAGGTTATTAGAGATCATAGACTACATAAAGAAACCATTCACTTCATTTAAAACATAAAAATATGAAATGCACCATCAAGAAATCAGTCTCTTAGAATAATACAAAAAGGTGCATCCAAAAAATAATTTTGTCTGAAGCATGCTAAACAAATCAAACAAATGTTGTGAATGAAAATGACATGATATTTATTTATACAAAAGACTGCTTACTCATATACAAACAATTTCTAATAAGACACAAAACATAAATCTGAAACATACATGTACTACAAAACAAGTGTATCATCCCTGTATAAAAGCTTATAAAGAAGGAAGTGTATCAATGCAATAAGAACGCCGTTTGAAAAATACCTAATTTAATACGCCATGAAATAAATAATCGTACTACATTGTAGTTCTTAAGCGTTACAATGATATAAAATTAATGTACATGTGCTTCCATATCGGTTTAATTATATTAGTCCAAAGCTCGGTCGTGTTGGCCAACACGTCATATCGAGGATCAGACTTTCGTAATATGATAACTGATCTAAATTGGCACTTTAATATTAAAACTTGGACTAAATAACCATCTACACGGCTTAATATTTCAAAACGTAACAATTATTCTGTTTTTATACCTTTTTGAGAATGCAGCTTTCGAGAAAGTCTTTCTCTTTTCGAAGTTCAGACGGTTCGCCTTCTCTCTGGCGCGCCCGTTGAACCCGGTCGTCCATGGGGCAACAATGTGCAGGGTTATATTTTATAATCAGCAACCTCTCTTTTACAGGTCAACAGAGAACCTTTTGCAAATGACCCAAGAGTCCCAAATAACGTTAATACCATTTTTAAAATTCTGTTAACTACCTTCAGTTATGTCTTCTAGACAAACAACAATTCCAACGTGTCCCTTATATTTCACAATATGTCCGACCTGTAGATCGCTTCTGAGGTGTATTTCTTTTTTGCCAACGTAAACTGAACTTTTATGCTTGGTGTTTGTTTTGCCTATTTTATTGCTCTGTGCAGTATGATTATCCCTGTCGTCGTCTTCTTGCACTATCGTATCAAAGCATAGGTGATCTGATCTTTTGGAGAATGGGTTCCATGTTTTCTCACCAATTTTGGCACTAACGCGCTTAACAACAACGTCTGGAGGAAATGTCTTCAACTGCCTGCAATCGATCCATTTCACATTTCTAATATTTTCGTTCACGTTAATTTCGAAAGATTCTTCTATTACCTTCCTAGCGCCGAAAACAGTTAAACCTTTCCAGCCTTAGTGTACATACGTTATCGTATTTATAGTAATTCAGCACTTTCAACAAGATGGTTTTCAGTCACAGTTGCAAATTTTGAAAATATTTGAATGATATCATGGTTCCCGGTATGACCGGTGACAAATATTTGATGTCCACTGGTGAGTATGCTTTAATTACGATTTAGTTGAGGGTAATTAATCCTTACTAAGCAGCAGTAAAGCCATTAGCATTTTTATTTCGATATGTACAGTGAGTTGTATGACCCTAGAGTATAAGTCTTGCTGTCAGCTAATTCATGTAGCTAAGTAAATTCTTGAAAAGATTATATTTTTCATAAGAAAGTGTTTAGTGTGAATTCGTGAAATCTATCAAATAAGTATCATTCTCGTACTCTTGTATTACCATTTATTATTATATCTTACTATAGGTGGTTAAAAGGTTTTTGAGACGGCACATACAGCTGTCATTGAGACAGCTGTAATGAAACCGTGTTGCAACTTTGTTCGTGATCTTCCGTACATTTACGTCCATCTCCGAAATTTAGCGGGGGTCCATAAACCATATTTTCAATAAAATCGATATTTATTGCCTTAAGCTATATCAAATTAATGGCTCAATGGACAGTTGTTTCTACTAGTGGTAGAAAAACGTGTAGGTATAATTATGAGATGATTAAATCCGGATGATGCGAAATTAAAAAAGAGAATCTGTTTATATATATCAGAAAATTACATTTTTTTTCCATAAGTTATGGAACCATATAAGAATAAGTTGCATTTGGAATTGAAAGGCGTTTGTAATGGGATACCGGAGGTAAACTGCCTTTTAATCATAATACTTTTTTGACATTTTTGAGATAGTCCAGAAAAACAGGAACTCGTGTTTACATTTTCATAATATATTCACTTTTAAAGAAAGATCATTTTCAGTCTAAATCTGGAAGCCAGTGACTTTAGATTTGACATAATTATGTCATTTACTCTTTTGCAGTAGGATTATTTTGCTTCGCATAATATAATTTAACATGAGCATATTATTTCAGAATCTTTATTCGTTGCGAGGTATACTCTTAAATTGAAGTAGCCGGCGAAAAGCATAATTTGTTTAAGTAGGAATAAAACATTACTATTACTATTTTAAGGATTTTTATTTTATTTATTGCTGCAATTAAATGTTTCCTTTCTCTCAACGAAACATGTTTATTGTGTACAGTGTCATAAAGGTGCAAAATACCCGCTATCAGTTCCCATTATTACAATTTAATACCCCCTAATATGGTTTCTAGATTATTTCCGCAAAAGGTAATACGGGAAACAAACAATGGATCACTAATTAAGAAACAGTGCTTACACAAAATTGTGTTTGATTTATTGTACCTGTTTGGAATATCTAAATATTTCAACAATTTTGACAAAACAATAAATTGAAAATGAAAAATTATTGATTTGCCAACTATATTGTTTGAAAAGTGGATAAACATCTTTAAATTCATCAGATGCATAATTATTCGCCCGATTCGGAAAGCAAGAATAGTTTAAACAAAGAACTATAAAATACAGTATTATATTACATTGTTATATTATATCATTTTATTGCTCTTTGGTTTAAAATTGATAATTTAAATAGATGTCTGCTATACACATTTTCATTTTTGATCTCTCTAGTTGTGGAGATTCTCGTGTACATGTGAACATGCTAATGAAACGGTTCAAATATAATTATATAACCATGGGTGATATTTTGACGGTCTAAAGAAAACAAATAAAATAATCAAGGTGACACTTTCTAATTTTAAGAACACACAACTTCATCCTTGTAGGTGTATTTTTTTCACTAAAAATCCTGTGTATATCTATTGTTCCTTCGTTCAGCCGAAATGTGTGATGATAAGACGTTTTGTTTTTAACACGTTTAAATCAGTCTATAAAAAAGGAGCAAAAACTGATAAATAATGATGATCTAAAACATTTAATAATTAAATGACTCGGACATAGGCATTTACTTTTAGATCACAAAGTTTACAGGTTTAACTTAAACGAGTAGTCTGCTTAGATATTCCTCTCGCATTCGGGAAATTACGGAAATTTCCAAGCCGGCCCGAGTCTCAATTTTAAAAGTAATAGTGATTGTGTAAAAAGCTCAAAAGGTAAGCGAAATAATAAAAATATTAATTTTATTTATACACAGTTCAGTCGAGCACTAATTTTTCTTTGCAGCAACGATTATTTTTTCCTTTTTCCTTATTTTGAGCGATATATCAATGAAAATGACCCTAAATTTTGTCCAAAATTAGACTTTTACTATTAACTTCAATGGAAAATAAGGGTGGCAACATAAATGGTTTAAAAGGTAAGTGAAATAATAAACTTACAAATCTTAAAATTATATCATCATTTAGAGGAAAGATTAAATCAAAGATTGCCGCCGGAGCAAATTCGTTATTTTAAACCATTTAAAAGATAAAACGAATAAATCGAATTTATCGTTCCTTATTTAATGTGTAAAAAATCGATAATACCGATTATTGGAAAAATTGAAAGTTCAATATGAAGGAGGATAAATAATATAAAAGATGATTAAATTCTTGTTGTGTTTTTTTAGGTTTCTTAATGGCCATAAGATGCACACTAGACAGATATTAACCTCTTCCTAATTTGTACAGTACGAAAGCCAAAGAAGGACGTCTTATTATCTTACTTTTCCAATATTGCTATTTATATTTTTGCAAATCTATTTTGATCTTAACCAATTAGACGACTTGTTCGAATGTCAAAGAGTAAGAAAAATGTGCAATGAATCCAGGGCTCGAACCCGGGACCCTTCGTTTACAGGGCAAGTGACTTACCGACTGAACTAACTGGCTATCTAACATATTACGATATAAGAATTGTAAATATCAAATATCAAGGCTAACTAATGATTTGCAAAATGTTGTAAGTTTAGCTCTGATTGGCTAGCGGAAGGGTCGTCAGAACAAGGCCATCGATAGCTCGTTCTCAGATCCTAAGTGTAGCGTAATAGGAGATATACTTCAGTCAGACTGCTTTCTTCTAATTTCTTACTTGAACGTCATTTTGCCACTTACTGTCTATTTATCTGTTATAAGTCAATCTCACTTTTCTCTATTTCCCAAATTAAAACAGCCACGTAGAGGAATAAGATTTCATGACCACAAATGTAAATTGTTCCAAATATAAACTTTTTAAAAATCGTTTCTACTAGATTCGTTGTCTTATGCTATTTATTATTCAGGTTTGCCTAGGTATAACGTGCGTACTATAATAATATGATACACACCAGTTTGGTAAATGTCAAAAGTAAAAATACACACGTTGAAACCATATGTTTCTTTAATTGTCCATTTAATCCATAGAACAAAAGAATATGGCTAATATGCTTTTAAATGCAAGGTCAAGCACGAAAACTTTTTTTATAACTTGTTTGATCCGCCAAATCCTAAACATCGCATTTTTGTTTTATAAGATGGAATACGAACTATGCATAATACGGAAGAGTCATAGTTGTATTTTTCGAATAGCTTAAAAATGTCAATTTCATGGTCAGAAATGTATTTTTTCTTGTGTAAAAATTGTGAATTACAATGACAAAATAAGAAATACCTTTTTTTTCGATGTGTAAAGAACTTCATATGGAATTGTTTCTTTTAAGTTTACTAAGCAATTCTGAAAGTTTTATAATATTCAAAAATGTAAAATCGTTTTCACTGCTGATACAAAACTAATCCTATCAACCCTTAGCAGAGTCGATTATACTAAGACATTATATCAAGAAACACATGAAAAATTTTCAAAATTAATATCTGCTTTTGGTTGCACGGGATTGTTGATAGAATGCCAACGGGCGGACAAAAAGTTGAAAGACTTTCCACTTCATAGAGTAAGGGTAACAAAATGTATTTAAAAGTGACTAAAGAAACAGAACTTGAAATCTAATTTGTATTATATCAAGGGGGATCCCTTTATCAAAATGACACCAAACGTTTATACTCAGTGGCAAATACAAGTGTAAAGTTTCTTTGAGTTATGATTTGTAGATGCTGAGATACTAACTACCTAACAATCACAAAACAAAGTCTTTTTAAACAAATGGCTAAGTAAAAATGAATATATTTTTTATCAAAGTGACAGTCAATTTATAAGAGCAATCTATATGTATGTCATAAAGTTTGTAATGAAGTGTTTGATTTTGCTACAACTTGTGCTGTCTTTAGTCGCCTACATTCGCAAAACAGAATATTGCTGAAAATAAAAGAAAAAATGGCAAAACACAATACGGAGGATAGTTTAATCACAATAAAAGCAATAGTTATGGGGCCTATGTCATTCAATCGACACTATCTGGACGATGCATATATAAAGTTTAATCGTTAATAAGGTTGTGAGGTGTAGTCTTGATGACAATAAAAATCATATACATTTTTAACATAACAGCTACTAACTAAATATAATTGTTCTAATCACGTGTAATATCAGACTGGTAATAATAAAAACATTGTGTTACATAATCACCCGCTTTATATAAATTTATCCCGTCTCTTTAGAAAAAAATCTCTTTAAAAATGCGAAGAACTAATAATTTATTTTGTGTGATCTTAAACGACTAAATCTTCCGCATTCAACGAGTGAATAGTACTTGAAGACAATTGCAATTTTGAAACAATGGTAGTGATGTCTATTCCGTGAGTTGCAATAGGAATAATCAAACCTAATCTTGGATGTAACTTTCAGTTGTCAATATCTTTTTTACACCTACCTTTTAAATTTCATATGGATTTTTTAATGTATAACATGGTATTTATTGGTATTAAAATTTTCATTTCAAATTGATAAGTTTATATCAAAATAAAGTTTCATTTTTAACATACATTTCCGTCTTACGCGCCAACAAAGTGTTTAGCAAATAAGCTTCAAAAAATATGACAGTAAATGACGAAATCACTTTGTAAATGGCTATCATTAGGCTTTTGATAATATTACTGACAAAATGCTTACTCAACTTATTGACTTGGTTTGATTCCATTGAATATTCATGTGTAGGGTGCTTAAACCGATTAATTGCAGGGAAAATTCAATTTTTATTCCTATCGTGTTATGACTTTAAGGGAAACTGTATATATAATTATTACATACTCGTTTCTATTCTCCGTTAAGTTACACTGGTTCCGGAAACGTCAATATTTTTCCATACACTGACGCCTGAATTTCATATCGGGTGCGTGACAAAATTCAGTGTGTTGTTGCACTATTTTTTCTATTTAGTTCAGTATTGTCAATCCTTTTCAGGCTACTGAACATATTTATGATATTTACATAATATTTATACGTGTAGATGCGTATGTAATAAAGAGGTTATTAGCTTTGCATCGGGAAATATGTACTCGTTCTTCAGCGGAAGAATATTGCGCTCCTAAAGTCGCGCAATATTCCCGCTGAAGAACTCGTGCATATTTTCCGATACAAAGCTAATAACCTATAAATATGATATCCTAGTCAGGTGAAACCGATAAATATGTGCAAATATTAGCACAATGCATAATACATAAATACAGATTTTAAACATCCGCATTAAACATTATCTATTAATTTAGCGTAAACTAGACACGTTTATAGTTTTAAAACTTGGCAAGATGCATATGTATACATGCGTTGAATTTTTCAGTCTTTGTCTATGTTTCATTTTATATAATTATCTTTTCCATTATATTCTAACGGATATTTATTGCCTTTTCATTTATATCCATTAATGAATAGAATATAAACATACATATTTCTTGTCAACTCGAAGACGAAAGCAATGTCATAATCATTTGCTATATCAATAAATAAATTACAATTTGCAACAAAAATTAAAAAAAATATAAGAAATGACCTACGTGTCTTCACTTATATATCATAAGCAGTTTTTATTGATCATTGCAGCGTGAGATAACTACGGCATTGGCATGATGGAGTGGCTGCCATTTCTATTATTATTATTATTACATTTTTGTAGCAAAGGTAAGATAATGTATAATTTATTTTTCAACACATAGATCCAATATTAATAATTATAGTAGTATTCCTCTGATTCATGAAAACAGAAAGTTTTTTTTTTCAAATTAAATCTTCACACATGGTAATCACTATATATCAAATCGCAAAACATGTGACTAATTGTTCGAACACATTTAAAAGTGACATATAAAACTTTATTGCAATATGCAATTGTTTCCCTACTAGAATAATGACATTTGCATACTCATGCCGTCAAAGATCGATGTAATTGATATATATCAATTAAGCATAATATCAGTGAAATAGAAGAAATATCGAATCGAAAATAATTACAAAGATTTCCGTTTTTCCTCAACTATTTAACTTTATCTAGAAGAACTTCCTATTCTGTCCGGGGTTAATTGTAAGGATTTTTTTTGTGTGTTGATATAGAATTAAAATATTGTCAACCACCAAATTCACAATAGATGTAATAGTTTGGTGAGTTTTTGAGCCATTACTCTGGACTTCACGTGTGAAATTATACGAAGTCACACTTTAGTAGCACTTTACGCATGTTAGCGGGAGCAATAAAATCTGGAAAGTAGATCCTTCGGAAGCACGTAGAACAAGGCAAACAGTGAAAATTGCAGACTCGGTTTGATTGAGTCTGTTCATGGGCAGTAATGGAAAAAGCAACACTGCCCACGCTCCCTAGCACCGGCTTAAGCAGTATTCAATCTTCAACTCTAAATGAGTTGAAATCAATGATCCAGAAGGACCAGAAAATATAACAACACTGAGATGAAGTGGGAACTTTTTACGGCCGCCACACAGCACTTAACACCCGCTGTTGTGAAGTAAATAAAATCCGAAGATTAACCACCCTGATATAGCGCGTTTATAAGGATAGAGTGTCGTAACATGCCAGTGAAGCGTTTAAATCATTAAAAATTTAAACAAATACTTATTGATAAATTGAATTATTTATAAATGTTATATTTTCACATTTGATAAATTTCAGGTGTTGCATTGAATGAATGTTCGAGGTGTACATGTTGTTAAGGTGGACTCTCCGTTTGTCAATACAACAACGCTATCAGTGATTACTGTTTAGACGGCTGTATTGATGGGTATTATGGTAATCGGTGCACTCACGCTTGTTTGAACAACTGTCAGACTTGTTCAAATGCACATTCCTGTACAAATGTCTCAGTGGATACTATGGTAAATTTTGTCAAATATGTCCACGTAACTGTTTAAGCTGTGTCAGCTCAAACACATGTGATAGCTGTAAAGATGGATTTTATAATGGAAGGATGTATGACAGCATCCTTTATCCGTTTTATTCTGATTGTAGTCTGAAATGCAAGGAAAATTGTAAGTTATGTACATCATATAATACATGCACTGAATGTGTAGATAGAAAATATAACTACAATTACACCGACTGCAGACAGAGCTGTAAATTAGAATGTAAAACGTGCACATCATATAACAACTGTACCTCGTGTAAACCTGGCAAATACGGATCATCCTGTCAGCACGACTGTGGACTTGGCTGCGACAATCATCAATGCGACCTTGATGATGGGAGTTGTATCTGTATATCAAATTTTCAGGGTGATAAATGTGATCAATGTGTTAACGGTAAATACGGTATAACATGTGACTTCGACTGTCCCACAGGTTGCGCATATGATTTATGTAAAAGAAATGGTGGGTGTTACAGTTGCAAGATTAGGTTTACTGGCAAAATGTGTAATCAGTGTGAGTATGGTAAATATGGACCTGATTGTAACATTCCATGTCCATCAGGTTGCAATGGCACTTGTAAAAATAATGGCGATTGTCACAATTGCAAGGCTGGATTCACTAGAAGTAAATGTGATCAATGTGTCGACGGTAAGTATGGAATCAACTGTGAACATGATTGTCCAAAAACCTGTGCGCTGGCAAGTTGTAATGGCACAACTGGGATGTGTAATGATGGCTGTAGAATCAACTATTACGGTGAGCAGTGTAACAAGACATGTGCGACGACATGTTTACCAGATGACGAAGGTAGAAGGTGTTTTCATACAAATGGAAGTTGCGTAAAAGATTGTCAAAACGGATACCATGGTGAAATGTGTCAAGACCGTTGCAGTGAAAACTGCATTAATATTATCTGTTCAAGAGCAAATGGTGCATGTAAACTCGGCTGTGTTGGAGACTTTGAAGGAAATGATTGCATGAAAGGTAACTATATAGCTTTCCCATTTTATTTGTCTGTAAGTTAAATTTTTTTTTCATATAAATTTCAAGAGTAATTTGGCAATATATCCTGTCTAAATAGTTTAATAATTGTTTCATAGTTCTTTGAAAAAAAAAAGAGAAACATTTCTACTCCATACATTTATATTTGAAAACTGTTAAATGATAACTCGTGATTTCTGAAGTAAAAGACAGGCGTACATTACTTGAATTTAAAAGTCATAACATTGGAAAATTTATTACCAAAATAGAGATTTATATATTAAATAAAGTGAAGACAGCTTTTTCCTTTCAAGTTAAATTTTCTGTAGTATGCAAAAAATGTCAAATCTTCTGATCCTAACTGGTTATTCTCTACAACATAATGTTTAGAATATGTTCGGTATATGTATTATATATGTATTCGGTAAGACACTGAAACGGATTTCCTATTGTTAACATTCAATATCACCAAAAAGCAAAGACATTCTAGAAGTGATTTTTCCGTGCTGGCGAAATAGTATAAATTAAGATCAATTAGCCAGCCACACACTATTATATTTTGTGTTTTGCCATATTCTGGTGTATAACTCACCAATTTATACTTGATTCATTGTCAACACAATTGCATTTTATGGCTTTAAAACAAATGATGCTGCACGTTTTCAATAATTCTCCCTTAAACGGATATATTACAGCTATCTCAAAGATCATATCCGATTGTGATAACACGGATGATTCTTCGAATGTCGGTGCATTCATTGGAGTTGGAGTTGGGTCTGTGGCAGTTACTCTTGTTGCTGTTGGGATATTCATTATAATAAGACGATACCAAAGGTCAGAATAATTTATGTTATTTAATACGTCAACGTTATCCTGTTACAGGTAGCTTGAATTTTCTGTTCACCACAGCAATTACTTAGTATACAGTTATTGACTGAGCCAAGAGGGTGTTGACATTAACATGCATTACCAATACCGTTCATGGGAAACCTCATTTCAACTGAGCTTACAACATTGCGTATTGCCTATATTCAGATTTCTTAATCAGCTTGAACTTATTTTATTTTTACAGAGTTTACCGCGTAAATTGCACATTTTAGAGCAGTTGATACACAGAATTGTTTTAGAGTGGTTAAATATGATAATGTAGTAATACTAAGATATATTCGAATTATATAATATAAGACATATATCAAACAGTATATCATTTTTTTCTAGACATGGACATATTAGAAAGCGCAAACCAGGTATGACAATATTTTCTGTTGTCTGCATAGATAAAGCTTTGGTATTCATTTGATCTTTGCAAGACTTCATTTCAGCAATACAATTGCTTATGTTTCGTCTCCGTACTTAGGCTTAGTTATGGATGGTGAAATATGATTTTGTTTACAAGTTATTACTTTACCCTTGTTTGCAACTAACTGAAACTGTAAATATACGTTGTAATTCTTGTTTTTGCAATCACATTACTAAAATTTAACATGTAATTTTCAAGTTTCCAAGTTTTTTGATATTTTTGATATTCTACCTTTCTGTGCTTGTAAATTACAGAGCAGGAACATGCCATTGAGTTATCAGCTGCCCCACACGATAACGTTAAAACAACTCCTGCCTCGGCGAATATAACAACAAATACAGGTACCGATTTATTCCATAGTATTTTGTATATTTCTTGTAGGAAATTATTACAACGAATGTAACTTGCTTGCAATGTTTGCGAATTTGACATCTTATGTACACATTAAATGTTTTATGTTCTACAAAGGTAATTAAATATATAACTTTAATCTTAAATTAACAATATGTTAACCTTATATTGTGGTTGATATAGCTACTATATTTTCCTCATGTTTTCAGATGCTCACTATGAAAATACACCAGTTCCTGTTTACGAAGAATTAAAAGAGAGTAACAAAGAATCAAGTACATACAGCCGTATTGATGTAGCCAGCACCAACTAGACAGATCATTTTCATGCTCATAATAATTGAACGTATGTGTCACTATTGTGTACATCAGCAGAACTCAATATCTGCATAATATCAGTAACGAATCTCTTAAATATCATATTTTACTCCCTGATCATGTGCATATGATACTATTGCAACAAAGTATTCCTATTAAATTGACAATGAATAATGTGTGATAAATGTTAGACTAGGCAGAATTATAAATGTCGCACCAAACTCATGAAATTGTAAAATGTTACACATTTTACAATTTATTATTGCATTCCTGTTGATTTTTTATTATCTATGTGAATATGCTTAATATTCGTGTTATCAGATTTTACATTAAATGTTTTTTCACGCTCTTACAATGATCTTACAATCATCAAAGAAATTATGCCATTAATTTAAAATCTGTTATATTTTTATGATTCTTTTCCTGTCTACGTATAAATGCAATTATGTTTATTGTATTGTACAAAAATGTTGTTTGCTAAATATTTGTTTTATTTCCGTGTTATTTGTAGGTAATGTTTCATAAAAATGAACATCAACAAAACAAAAAAGTCTCAGAAATGAATTAGATTAAAAACAAATACGTGTGTTTAAACAAAAAAAAGTTTGAAAGTGTTTTATTTGTTTTGTTAATGATTGTTTTTGATTCATTTTAGGAAATCATTTTCATGAACGTTTGCACTTTGAGTGATATGAATACAACTTTACTTTGTACATGCCTTTATTATAATCAGATTTATAAATTATATACCTCTATTAACTATCCGTGATGATTTTGTTTTTATTTTCCATAATTAAATAACAAACCAACGAAAGTACTTATTTATATTTTTTATGCAACAAATCTGGAAAACTGTTTTAATGAATTTACTAATTTAAAATTAGAAAGGCAGCGCTTTTGATAAGCCATACCATACCGCCTCTTTACAAATTACTTTGAAAGGTGTCATTGAAAGCTTGGTTGAATGGTAAGAAGTTAGTATCAGCCATGGTAGTAAGAGTTATACTAAAAAGTCGAAAATAATGATACCATGTGATTTATCATTAATGAAATATGTTATCATAGAATGTTTTCCAAGTGATATTATAAAACATGTAGATTCTCTTCTTATATACATTGTACATGTAGATAACTTATGCCCTGTAGACAAAATTTCACTTTCGAATTGTTTGGGCATTAAGCATTCCATTGGCCGTTGTTAAGATAGTTTCAAATAATGGAAAAAACGAAATATATATATATATATATATATATATATATATATATATATATATATATATATATATATATATGTGTTATAGAATATAATATATTTCGAGTCTCAATAATTTAAACAAAAATAGATTATATTATAAATAATCAAGTGGTGTCAGCTGCAACTAAAATTAGATATATAATGAGATGTTACAGTACTTAGCTAGTTTACTTCCGCAAACCTCTTCTGCATCTTTATTTCAGGAAATAAGATATCAAGATTTTGTTTACAACATGCGATGCCTCTAGAGTCAATGCGTGATTTAAAATGTTCCTTGTTCCGTTCAAGGGCAAACTATCATGTCTGTTGACCTAGAACTATATATAACCAATGTCAATGAGTTTGTCCCCTGAAAGAAGATATGAGTATATAGTCAGAATAAAATCTGATATATCATTCGGGCAAGAATTTGAAATAAGTCTTTGGAAAACACTGCATCCATTTTTTTAATTGTCATTATATATTGAGAAAGCTGTTCTTTACAGATTAAACAAACAAGAAAATTGCCTCAGAACCAGTCTGCATATAGGAAATACCACTCCTGTGAATCTGCGCTACTTCAGTTGGTCAATGATCTTCTTAGTGGTATGGAGAAAAAGGAAGTCACGGCCCTTATTGCGAATGACTTAAGAGCGGCATTTGACACTGTTGACCACGGCATTCTTCTAGATGTCCTAAAAGCACAATATGGCGTCTGTGATACAACTCTTCAATGGGTAGACTCCTATTTAAGGCCTCGTACTTGTAAGATTAATATCAACAATGTATATTCATCAGACCGCCATCTTGAATGCAGTGTGCCCCAGGGCAGTTGCCTTATTCCGTGGCTGTAACCCACCTATGCTGGAACTCTTTTTGATGTCATTCCAAAATCCATATCAGTCTACGGTTTTGCTGATGATCATATAGCAAATACATGCTTTCGTCCTACATCTGTGTCCTTAGAATCACAAGCGACTGTAGACCTTGTAAGGTGCGCAGTTATAACCAATGACTGGATGCATAGAAACAAACTGAAAATGAACACTTCTAAAACTGAATTTTTATTATGTTTGGTAGCAGATCTCAACTGAGCAAATGTTTTACAAATTCCTTTAACATTGTTGGTGATGATTTCAAACGTGAAAGCACAATTAGATTTCTCGGTGGATTTCTTGACGAAACTTTGAACTTTTAAGATCATGTTGAATTACCTACGTGTTCAGAACATCCGAACATATTTAACAAAAGCAGCCACTTAAAATTTAGTTTTGTCTCTAGTTATTTCGCATCTGGATTATTGCAATGTCATACTGTATGGTGTAGCTATTTGTGAGGTACGTAAGGTACAACGTATTAAAAAACGTGTGCAAAACAGGAGGAAATTTGACAGTTCAAAACATTCGTTACGTTGTTCCATACAACAAGTGCAAAACGTTTCTGTACTATTGGTCCAAAACTTTGGAATGAATAGCCGTTAGAACTACGCAAAAGTAAATCACTTGACACATTCAAAAACAAATTTTAAGACACTGTATTTCAGAGATTTCACGACATTGTTTTAAATTTTTGATAACTGTTTATTATGCGAAAACAACAGGTGATAGTTCTTAAATTTTTGTAAATTTTTTACATTTTGACAACATTTTTATTTCCAAGGTTTTTTTTTTAATTAAACGCACTTGTTGGTAAGGCTCTATGGGTGGGTAGTGTATAGTATTTCTTTCTTAAATAGTATCTGGTGGCATCATTAATCGGGGGTGGGGGTGAACCTCTATATGCAGCTCGTCTGGGCGTACCATATGATGCTTTAAGCACTGGTATTCGAAATAGGGGTAAAATGACCTCAAGGGGATGGGTGCGGTCATGACTGTTAATAAGGCATTTTTTGTTATTTTTGTCATTATTAATATTGTTATAGCAATAAGTATTATTATTATTATGTATTACGCCATTGAATATACTATTGTATAAAAATAGGCGTTTAGTCAAATTATTCAGTTTCTGTTATATTGCTATACAAGATTCAATTTCCGATTCATTTGTATAAGTTTGAAATAAAGTCGATTGTTAACAGTTGTTTAGATTTTTTTTTTTGTTGGGTTTAACGTCGCACCGACACAATTTTTAGGTCATATGGCGACTTTCCAGCTTTAATGGTGGAGGAAGACCCCAGGTGCCCCTCCGTGCACTATTTCATCACGAGCGGGCACCTGGGTAGAACCACCGACCTTCCGTAAGCCAGCTGGATGGCTTCCTCACGTGAAGAATTCTACTCCCAAAATGAGGTTTCGAACCCACATCGATGAGGGGCAAATGGTTTGAAGTCAACGACTCTAACCACTCGGCCACGGAGGCCCCAGTTGTTTAGATGATACTATTCCGGAGTCACGAAAGATTAGCATGTGACTGCTCTACAAACTTCCTATATCGTTTGTTGACGTCATAAAAATACAAACCTACACTTGCATAATCAATATCAAGTAGCTCGTGTGACTTTAAGCCAGTTTAGCTCGCATAATATTGAAATGTGTAAATGCAAGTGACATCACTTCGGCATTCAGGTTTTGCCTACCAAGTCAGGTAAATTCAATCTTAAATTTATACGCTGAACCAATATATAAATCAAATGTGGAAGTGTTCGAATTGTTATCTCAGAAAATACGCCGAAGAAATGCTGTTATCTCTATAATGGATGCGTGCGTTTGGGCGTCTGGCTTTCCTTGAAAATGAAAATTTAAATAAAATCACACCAACAACGTTATATTTCATCATGATAGGAAATAAGATCTGGGAAAAAAAAGACCCTACGCAACCAGGCAATTTATTAGCAGACTAGGTTTGACCGTGACCATTCATGGGAGGTAATGAAAAGTGCAACACCCTTCAGATCGGCTAAGTGGAATTCTACTATAGTATAAATGAATGTACATGTTCCATGATCCGAAAGGACAAGAAAGTATAACAACAGGGTCATCCACCCGCATGATCCTTTTATATATATTATTAAATATCGCAACGACAGTCTTTAAGTTTAATGTAGCGGCTGGAAAAAGTATTCCCTCACTCTATGGCTGTATTTGGGGTGCTCTGTGCATCCTAGAAATCCACCCTTATCTGTTATGTTGCTTTTAAGCTATTGTTGCTATATTTATTATATTTTCTGGTCAACGAGAATCCTAGTGTTACAGAGTTACGTTTTAGCTGGCGTTTAAAAGCACGAGAAGTGTAGCACTTTTATATTTCTGTAATGTATTTATGGGTTTTAGTGTAGAAATCTGACATGTAAGGAAGCCATCCAACAGTCCGACGTATGTTTGATGATTCTACCCAGATGTTCGCCCATACGTATAATAATGTTCCGCGACAACCAAAAGCTTGAAAGTCATCGTATGAGTTATAACTGTGTATGTGTGATGGTAAACTCGTCTCAACAAACACTGTAACTGTTAAACATGATGATGTTCTTGTTCTAACTGTTCTAACTGTTAAACATGTTTCAGTTCAGTTGTAAATGCGATGTGGAACCAAAATTTGTAGTCCTGTTTGGCGCCATGTAACATATACTGTGTTGGTGCGCCGTAAAACCCAAATAAATAAATAAGTAAATATGTTCAGTTGAATGAGGTTTCTTAACCTGTGTCCCAACCGTATTAAACTTCATATTGCACCTTAACGTATTTTTTCATTAGCTACCCACATCGTATTGGGTATAAAACACTGTCTTCAAACTAAACACTGGATATTTGTTTTGTTAGGAGTGATAGAATATTTGTATAATTTGATGCACTTACTGGAACCGTAATGACATTTGCCAATTTCCGTATGATTATGCATTCCCATGTGCGAATTAAACATTTTCCGCTTGTTGCGCTTATGAACTATATTAGCAACCGGAGAATGCCAGAAATAGCAGTATGAGAATACATACATAATCGAACATAAATTGCCGGATTTTTTTCAGTCATGAAAAGAGTTATTTCGAACGTAGATTGGCGGATTTCGTTACGAATCCTTTACTTAAAGAGGGTGCGTACGAATATATTTTTTCAATCATGAAAAGCGTTCTTTCGAATGTACATTGCCGGATTTCGTTACAAGTCCTTTATTTAAAGAGGGTGTGTACGAATATTTTTTTTTCAATCATGCAAAGTGTTCTTTCGAACGTAAATTGCCGGATTTCATTACGAGTCATTTACTTAAAGAGAGTTTGTACGAATATCTGCAAAAGCTACAAGTTCTTGTTTTTGTTGTGTAGGATCTATACCTGCATGCTATAAAATGTGTATTTGTGAGATTCAATAGAGAAAAGTGGAAATTTCGCAGGTCGCTCAACACGACAAAAACGAAAATTTTGCTCGGTTTGATTGAGTCTGTTCATGGACAGTCTTTTGGATATATTTAATTTTATCAGATCTCATTCCGACAGTTATTAGACAAGTTGAATAAGAGATGTTCGATTCATGAATTATGTAAATAAATATTATCTCCACCATTATCCGTTTTGTTTTTTTACATTCTAATGGTTACAATTCGTTCGTCGCAACATGTGGTCACGTGGTCATTAAAACGAATTAACACCAAAAAGGGAGTTATAGTAGTTGTACTGAGTGCTCGAATGCAGAAATATACGTGCATATAAATGTTGTGTTTTGTAATGCTATAACAGCCAGATTTATAAGATCTTTTGAAAGTACAGAACGCAAAAAAGTGGATTCAGATTATACTTTTAAACACCTCTGACGCCCTTTAGCACCGACTGGATTCTGCAGTGTTGTTATATTTTCTGGTCCTTTGGGATCATGGAGTCAATTCAACTTACCTGTAATAGTTCCGTCGGTGCTAGGGGGCGTAAGAGGTGTTGCACATTTCATTACCTCTCATGAACAAACTTAATAAAACCGTGTCTACTATAATTCTTCTTGGTAGCGTTATTTGCTTCCAAAGTATCTTTTTACATATTTTATTAGCATACGGTTTACTTACAGTTTGCTGCACAAACCACAAAACTGTATTAATGATCAACTGATACAAATAAAAAGATTTTTGTGTGTGATTGTCGTCTAACTTTAATAAGGAAAATGAGAAAATATCTCGTCGAAAAAAATCAAATTAGAGAAGTATGAACACAGCGTAAATGTCAAGTAAATGTTAAGAAAGTCTCTAATGAATTACCATTTACACCGCATCCATGGCAACAAAAGCAAACTTGGCTCATGTAGTCTGTTTGATCCACCTTTCACAACACAATTGATATTGTATGTATGTTTTATTGGGGTCTAAGTGATACGACAAAACGTGTCGTATGACGACTTTTCAGTTTTTGATGGTAGAGGATGAACTCTGTAGTCACTCCTAGCATTACTTTTTTGTATTTCGATCACATACTGAACAACCTACTTCCCATGTATAATCATCTGGAATGCATCAAACCTAGAGCTAGGTGTCGGACCAAGATTGGCGAGGGCAAGTGATTCAAATTCCGCGATTTTAACCACTTGATCAATGAGGGATTTTTCACCATTCTGAGACGAAACAGGGTGATATCATGCAAAACGATTTGTTTTTTTCATTTGTTGAAATGCAGACTATTATATCAAAATGTTAAAAAGATATTGATGACATGTTTTCAGTCCATTAGTCGGTTTCACAAGTATTTTTCATCGGGGACGCCTTTTCACCAAGTTGATCTTGTTTATGGAATAGCTCTTATTCACTTTTACCTTACTTTCGTTATCGTTGCATCATGGGACACTACCGTGTGAAATCAGAAGTACTACATTTACGTTATTATCGCCCTTACGCAATATCACTTCAAATAGTTTACATGATTTTTTTCTCTAAAATATGCATAATTTTTACTCAAAATTCCCTGCATGGGAAACGTTCTATATATGAAGTGAAGAGACAGGTTAAACTTACTGGCACAGTGACTGTAGGATTCCTCACTTTTCACTCCAAAATTTCAACAATTCAATGATAAACATATAACAATATATAGTATATGTTAGATTTGCACTGATGAACATGTATGTTGTGTGTTAATGAGTAATGGTAGTGTTTTCTGTTGAAGGACACCAATGATTCTTAGCGCTGAGAAAAAACCTTGTCATATAGGATGAAGGTATTACCTACAGTTCTAAGTAGCAATGATCAATATGTTATTAATGCAAATAATATTATAACTTAGTCTGCCCAGAATTTATTTTAGGTCGATTGTGAAAGAATTTCTGGAACTTATATAAATCACTCCCGAAACCTCATTCCTAATGGAATCCATCGCCACGAGGGTATGAGAGAAGAGGCCAGTTTCCGCTTTAATGCTGAGCGCCAAACAATGGAGCTACTGGTACCATTGTTCACGTCTTTGGTATAACGCGGCCAGGGATTGAACCCACGACCTCCCGCACTCGAAGCAGACGCTCTACCATTAGGCTATCGCGGCGGTAATAATAGTACTATAACCTGAGACATTAAGATAGACGACAAACGGCATTTCCCGTTTTTGTAATGGTAAATTATAATATGCGTGTTAAGCTTTATTTACGTCCGAAGAAGGACGACTTGCCTTAGGAGACTACGCAATATTGTCAAATCTTCTACTTTCATTTTACTTAACCCTTAGCCTGCTAGATTTCTAAAATGGACTGGTCCATCATCTCATTTGGGCAATACTATTTATCATTTTCAGGGGTGTTCACTGAAAATTTACTGACTGAATAGCGAACAGTGCAGACCATGATCACCTTGCACGGACGTGCGTGCTGATCCCAAGTGGTCTGCACTAGTCGCAAAGGCAAAATCACTTGCCAGCAGGCAAAAGGTTAATTAAATGCTTGTATGGGTGGCTAACATCTGGCACGCGAAAGAACCAGGAAGGATATTGGAATTGGAGTGTCTTCTGTATCTTGCACTACCTTCCCATTATCATTACTATCAGTCTTCTTTTTGGTTGGATTTAACGTCGCACCGACACATGATAGGTCATACGGCGACTTTCCATGCATTATTTCATCACAGGCGGGCACCTGGGTAGAACCACCGACCTTCCGTAAGCCAGCTGGATGGCTTCCTCATATGAAGAATTCAACACCCCGTGTAAGGCTCGAACACACATCGATGAGGGGCAAGTGATTTGAAGTCAGCGACCTCAACCACTCGGCCCAGGAGGCCCCTCTATCAGTCTTCTGTACATAGGAGTCGACCATTGGGGTTAACGGTGGCGATTATAAACAAAATTACAGTCAAACAAACATGATTGAGGCGAGCTCAGCATGGGAAGAAAACAAAATTTTCTCATACAGTTCTAGGTTGCAAACTGTCGTCAATATAAAACTTACATACACAACGAAATATTTCCCATATATATAAGATATCAATATGGGAGCACTATAATTCAGGGGCCTTCGCGGCCGAGGGGTTAAGGTCGCTGAATTTGAAATCTTTGCCCGCGTCCGATGTGGGTTCAAACATCACTCAGGGCGTTGGATTCATCATGTGAGGAAGCCATTCAGGTAGCTTACGGAAGGTATGTGGTTCTACCTAGGTGTCGGTTCGTGATAAAATAATGCACGGAGAACAAAAATTAAACCAAACTAAAACAAAAGTTTACTTTTAGATTGCCATAGGCTGTCATACCATATAAGTCAAAAACCAGTCTATTCAGGATACTGTTCTCAAGGTAACTATTGAACATGAAGAAACAATTCACTTTATTTGAAACGTAAAAATAAAAAGATAAAAGCACAGTCAAGAAATCAGTCTCTTAGTAAAACATCAAAAGGTACATTCAACTATAAGTTTGTCTGATGCAATGCGTAGAGACCATGCTAAACAAATCAAACGATTGTTTTGTGAATGACATGATATTTATTCAAACAAAACACTGCTAACTCATATACACACTATTATTGATAAAACACAAAACATTAGTCTGAAACATATTATGAAACAAGCATATCGCCCTATATAAAAGCTTATGATGAGGGAAGTGTATCAATGCAATAAATGTTGGAAATAAATAACCATACAAATTATGTAGATTAGTTCTTAAGCTATACACAGGTAAAATTATTAAAAATTATTGTACATGTGCTTCCATAACTGTTTTTGCAAACGTAACAGTTATTCTGTTTCATAACTTTTTAAGAATGCAGTTTTCGAGAAAGTCTTTCCCTGTTCGGAATTCAGACAATTCACCTTCTATCTGGCGAGCTCGTTGAACCCGGTCGTCCATGGGACAACAATGTGCAGGATTGTATTTCATAATCAGCAACCTCTCGTTTTTAAGGTCAACAGAAAACCTTTTGCGAATGACCCAAGAGTCCCAATGAACTATCATATCCATTTTAAAATTCTGTTCCCCACCTTCAGTTACGTCTTCTAGACGAACAACAATTCCAACGTGTCCTTTATATTTCACAATATGTCCGATATGTAGATCGCTTCTGAGGTGTATTTCCTTTTTTCCAACGTAAAATGAACTTTTGTGCTTGGAGCTTGATTTGCCTATCATCTTACTCCGTGCACTATGGCTGTCCCCGTCGTTACCTTCTATCACTATCGTATCAAAGCATAGGTGATCTGATCTGTTGGAGAATGGTTTCCATGTTTTCTCACCAATTCTGGCTCTGACGCGCTTAACAATATCATCAGGAGGAAATGTCTTCAACTGCCTGCAATCGACCAATTTCACATTTTTAATATTGTCGTTCACGTCTAGTTCGAAAGATTCTTCTATTACCTCCCTTGTGCCGAAAACATTTAAACCTTTCAAGCCGTAATGTACACACGTTATCGTACCTATCTTTGATTCAGCACTTTCAACGTGTTTTTCAGTCACTATTGCAAAGTGTGGTATTCGGAAATATTTAAATGATATCATGGATCCCGGTGTGATCTGCGACAAATGTTTGACCTCGATTTTATCGCAAGCGTATGGTGACCTTAACGCTTTCACCAATTTCCCTATTCCCCATTGTAGAAATAGAGAAAGCAGTACCAGGACGAGGAACAGCGGAATTCCAACGGGAGTAGGAGTAAGTAACGGCAACAGAAAGTGAACTACAAGGTACGAAATGCCAGACGTAATGCAAAATGCACCAAAATTTGTCCACAGAGCGATAACCTCCCTTTTGAAACATACCTTGCATAATTTACCTTTGGAAAGTTTTACGCGATACGCAATTGTCATAGCAACGGTATAAATCAGATAGATTATTGCAGTTGCTCCAAGAAACATACCTGGGATGTACTTTCCAAAATTAAAGCCCGCTGTGATTTTAGTGGTTGCCTTGTTTAGAAACCGTTTGATAAATCTACCAATTTTGCACCCAGTGCCTGCTGCTTTACAGAGAATTTCGGCACTTGATTTCAAGACGCCTTTTGCTTGAAAACTTTCCCCTTCTCCAACCACGCACCAAGAAGCAAAGTGTTCACAGTTGCAGCAAAATACATTATACGATCCGAATGTTTTATTTCCCTCTGTCTCTGTCTCTTTAGGTACCATTGATTCGGCCCTTTGTACAACTGTTTTTGGGTCGTACCTAGGATGCTCGTAGTCCATTATGTCTATTTCATCATTTTCAAGATCGTATGTGACTGTCTCTTCATTAATTGTTATTTTCTTCTTTACTTTTGAGAAATTAACCAGAACCAATTCTATCGAATTCTCAAAGGTTTTGTTAACTCTTTTGACGATTGCATGATGATAATAGACCGGCACTAGTTTTCTCCTAAAACTGAACGTCAAGCGAGCTCCCGGAAGTCTTATGTGTTGTCCTTCTTTCAACCAAGAAACGTTTTCGACTCGTCTTGGTTTACAACAGTTTGCACAACTCTTGTCATTTTCTTCTGGATGTGTCCCCTCTGGCAAATGATCAATACTTTCTTCGATATCGTGTATGTCGATTTCTTTAGACGCAGATCTGGAATACGCAGAAAGAGTCTCTGATAAGTCTTCTCCATAAGTTTGTCTAATTTCTTCGAAGACCCCTCCAATATCAATATCTTCATAATAGTTCTCATCGGAATCTGAGTCTGGATTGTTTTCCGTGTCAGCAGTCAAATCGTCCATATTGGTATTGTTACGCTTAAAAATGACTCTTCCGTCGTGATTAAGCTCGTCATTATTACTATCCTCTACATCAAATACGTTATCCGTCAACGGTCCCGCAGCAATGTCGCTATTTATACTTATTCTGTTGAGGATAGTAGATGCATTAATGTCACTTTCTTCCGAAAAACTTGATTTGGAAAGATCCGAAGACGATCTACCGCTCGAATATCGCAACGTCATTCTTAACACCTGCAAATAAATTCAAATATATTGTTCAATAGTAAGAAAATAAGTTGACAAAAATGCAAAATTTGTACCTTTTAAAGAGAAACATATGGTTTTGACTAATCATTAACAAAATAATGTTGTGACATTATTCATGAACAAGTTTAGTTTCAATTGTAGAAAATGAAATTAGAAAGAAAGAAATTTAGTGAATTATTCCTCTTTATTCAAGCTATTTTCACGCACTATTTAGGCAGAAATTGATGTTAAAAATAAATAAAAATACAGTAACAACAGACATAAATGTTGTCTCGCTTTCACACCTGTTATATGTGAAATGGTACCTGCCAAACAGAAACAATTAATATCATGGCCTAAATGTTTAAAAGTGAAAGAAAATCCAATATGAATAGATTTGTTATTTTGAGTGTGTGCCTTTACCTCTATAAAAAACAACAAATAACCACATTATGTGATATCATTTCTATTTTTGTCAAAATTGGGAAACTAATTTGATGAAATATTTAAAGGTAGTTGCACAACATTCTCAAACCAAGCATGCAAAGGATTTTACTAGAGATTTTCAGCTTACTTCGACGCGTACTGCGGACCACGGACTGTGGACTTACTATAGGGGTTTTCTCAAACTGTATATGTGGAAATTATGCGTAACTGAACAGTGGCATACTTAGCATCCGGTTCTAATGCCGTAATGCTGTCTCCATTTAAAATATCTGAAAAAAAGACAGTAATAAGATTGATCAATATCCGTTTTACTGTATATTTTGTCTTACAAGCATTCTTAACAGCGTGGGCGCATTTTTAGATTTTTTTACCTTTTACATTGCCTTTTGATTAATGTATCTTTTCAAATCTTCCGACTACTATATTTATGAACAAGAAGCTAGAGGATATGTATCGCAAACTTGTTCTTTTCTATTTGAATGCTGCAATTTATTGATATGCTTGCTGTCAATTTCGTGAGGTTCTGGCCAGTATTCGCTAGCAGTGAAAACGGCTGTTGAGGCAACGATCAACAGACCCTATAATCCAGGATTTGAACCAATGACCTCCTGGTGAGGAGACAGAAACTGTTCCCCTGTGCCGCGAGAGGTTCACCTATTTTAGATCAGGCGAACCCTATGCGTAGGGGATCACAACAACATATGTTACAAGTTATTACTTAATCAAATAGTTGGTATCAAAGAATGTATATAGTGTTATTATGGAAAATATTGTAGTCGCGGCGCTGAAATGCTACTGTACGAGGTACAATTTCGAATATGCACGATACGATGCGTGACATTTAATGCACCGCGGTAAAAAATGTCGCACATTGTATTATATCTTCTTAACCATTTCAAACTTTTACAAATTCAGTTTTATAAGGTACTGAATTCATTCAGTTTTCCCGGTCATCCTATCATGATATACATGATGGCTACATTATGAATTTTTAAACCATTTTCTGATTTTCATGAGTTTAAATCTTAGTTAAGTTATCTACACATACCATATATGCCTGTGTTCGAAAAGGTAGTCGACCAAAAAGGCTTTTTCAATAATGATAAAAGGCTAGTCTCGACTACTAAGCTGGTTGTATCAAATGACCAAACAGAATTGCTCAAATGGTGTCATTAGAGTTGACTAAGTCAAAAATATAATTTCGTTTACAATTCTATGCATGTATTTGCCATATAACATTTTTGGAATATGATCTTAATTTTGACAGTGGACGCTTCCCAGACCCTTTGATCATAAAACAATTTTCGTTCTCAGCTGGATTTTAGATTGAAAAAGCTAGTTTAAATAGTACTTTAAGATTAAATTCCAGTTGAGATTGATAGTCCATACTGAATAGTCACTTGAAAATAGTAATGAATTTAAAACTTAAATTTTAATATGCAATTTTGATATCAATGAAAAAGTTTCATTATCAAACCTAGCTGAGACTCAAAATGTTTTGAAAACAGATGTCCAGGAATTCAAATTGAATCCTGGAGTGACCTCAGTCATCAAGATCGTGCCTGTCTTGATTATTTTTCAAAATCTGATTTCAGATTATGTTAATACGAAGTAGTTATAATTCTCTTTTTTTATTTTCAAACGTGATGATAAATAACTAATTCAGGATGTTGTCGCTATATCATGGTACTGTCTCTGATCTCGTTTCGACGGGGATGGAAGATACATGTATGAGAACTTCAGGTGTGCTTAGACAAAGTGTTGAACTAAATCATTCAAAATATTTTTATTAAAACTTCTATATTTTTGTACAGTTATCATAATTAATGAAAAACAATGACTTTTTTTCCGTACAGAAGTCTACGAGAACACAGTATTTATATTATGCAACAAAAATTAAACGGACGTTCATTTCATTCAGAATGTTGTAATTATTTTTTCACACTAATATTTTGTACTGCTTTTTTTCTTATCTTTTGGCTAGGAAAAACACGTCTAGGAATCGTATGGACGGACACAAACTAAAACCAAATTGTTTTAATTAAGGTGAAGTATGATCGTAGTACCGTGGGTTCGAAACTTCTCATGTCGTGTCGTTCGAGGCGCGGAGATAGGTAACGCCAGAAATGTCTCAATATAAAAATAAAATGTTAAAGCATGCGGATAATTGAAGAACATGCTAAAGGCAAGTAAAATACGACAGAGTATTTAGCTGAATCTAGAGGCATCTTATATGTAGACATTTTTGGAGCCGAATCGTTATAATATGTCGAGAACTAGACAAATAGTAGAATATGACATCTGAAAATTGCGAGTACGTGTGTTAAATATAGTCCGTTCACTATTCATTTATTTTCAAACGTATGTATTGTATTAGAAGATAATTATATCACAATACACTAATCTCTACAATGAAGGCAAAAGTTACTACACATTATAGGAAAAGAAACATATACCATAGGTATGTTTTCTTTTTTTGCGAACCTTTAAATATTTTGAGAAAACCCCTACTCTAAGTACGTAGTCCGCTGTCCGCAGTCCGCGTTGAAGTAAATTGAAAATCTCTAATAGTAAGAGCTATACTAATAGTTTTATGTTGTTCGAATGGAGAGACCTTGTCTGTCTGTCAATCATTCATTGTCCAGATCATAGCTCCAAACAGTACTCACGTGACTTAAATGAGACTTAAATTACAATACGTAAATATAATTTTCAAATCAAATTTCTTTTTTTCAAAAAATATGTTTTCCTTGTTAGGCATATCTCTAGAATTAATGAATAGATTTACATGCAAAATATAAGTAGATATCAGCGAGAGTCAATACAGAGTGCAAGAACAGGACAACATGTCTTGGAACGTTTTCAAATTGTTTCCTTTTAGTACTTATTTGTCCAGTGCGTAACCCCAAAAGCACAGGAGATATTTAAATGAAAAATAAAATATAAAAAGGCAGAATGTAGGAACTATAATTCTGTAATAAATTGTTTTCAAAGTATTTACTTTTTGTAACTTCTTTCAACTCCAGTATGGAGAGAAAGTACTGCGGGTGTGCAAGAACCAGATTTCTGCATAGAATATTTCTTAATCATGATGTAGAGATAGGCCCTAAAATTTTCAATGATAGAATTACATTAAATAAAGTCTAGAAATT